>NW_019213652.1:273150-287907 GCF_002532875.2 Varroa jacobsoni
CTGTTTTTCTAAATTCTGCGGTAGCGACGCCGGCGATACGGACAGTCACTGTAGCAACTAAATCGTCCCCGTCACATTTTCACTTTGGCCCGTTTCATTCGATTCTATAGGGGGGGGGGGGGGGTTCGAGTCGACCAGGCGAATGATTGCAAATGCGCCAGCATTTTTATGTTATACACTGGTACTGTTTCAATGCAATATATACACACTTGGACAGAGGATCGATCGGAGGTATCGCACTGTAGATAGAATAAAAAAAGTATTGATTGCTATAAGAAAACAACGACACGAACACGTCCGTAGTAGAGTGGATAGTACCCTTCATATTGAACAACACAATTTAGACACACAATTGATGTTGAATTAATCATTCGAACGTTCTTGGACTGCTGGAAACGGTTCAAAACAGTTACAAATCGTATCCTTCAGCCGACGTAGCGGCGGCGGCGGCGGCGACGTTGTCGTCTTATTTTCTCAGATTTCTTTGTTCATTCGAGGAAAAGCTAACTGTGATTGCGTGAAAAACATACACATTTACATTGCAGATAACGCACTATCACGCCAATATGCTGCTAGTCATGAGGACGTATTGTTCCGCGGAAATGTAATATAAAATTAGCACTTCATTGAGGAAATATCCTAAGCGGTAAGGACCGCACTTACAAATTCGTTGAATGCCAAATGTTGGGCACTAACTTATTTTGTAGATGAAGTTCATCAAGAGGCTCATTTGTTATATATAGATAAACTATTTATTAACTCCGACGGTAGATTGTGGATGTAATATTGGCGACAAGGGGAAATTCACACAGAAATTCTCGATTGACAGTAACATTTATTTGCTTTGCGTATTGACCCGGTGCGTCTATGACCTTCGATAGATGGTTAAAGAAAAAAGATGTTTTAGGTCATATTTAGCTTGAAGAATATTTTCTATTATTATGTTTACGAGTACGTTTGTGCAGCATTCATAAAAAAAATAAGATACACGTTTCCGATGTGTGCCTAAAATCTATCGTCTTAAAGGATAAAAGACAAGCGCGCTGTGAGGCAAATGTCGCCTTGATAGGTAGACATTCTGTTATTACGTGAATATAGCAGATAGATAGCAAACACGACCAGGGATGTTTAGGTGTGATCGTAGGATGCTGACATTTGAAGGTGTACCGGGTTTTTTTTAAATAACGCATGCATGTCTTTTCCTTCCTAAGGTAACAACTACAAGTAGACAAAAACAGCCGACCTATTCAAGTAGTCAAGGGAAAAAAGTAATAATCTGATGGAAAACATTTACCTTATATAAATTTACTCATTTCACTTATGTCTGTTGCGACCATCTCTTCAGTGTTAGCATTTGTTAATAAAAAGTCACTGCGTAGTCGCAACGAAAACTCGCAGATGTTCAAGATCGGCCGAAAGAAGAGCGCTCAGATGGCTGTTACCTAAATAGCTCTGAAGCTTAACTAATTTTCCCCGTTTCTTGCACAGTCACTCTAACTACTACGAATCCGCTCATTCTGATATGCGTCTTTTCGTTTCAGTGACAGTTATATATCCTGTGCTTGAAGATAAACGGCATTGGTTTTTATTTGGCCCAGAATAAATGTGAACATTTGCCGAGCAGCGTCTACAGTTTTCAGCTTAGAATTGGTCAACGTATTCGCAGCTTGCAAATGTCCACAGATGCTCGGTATTTTAAAAAGTATTCTGTGTGTGTTAGTGTTTGGATAATATGAAGCAAATTAAGTAAGCCGCATTTAAATAGGGAAGGCTAATGAAAAGGCCGAACACGGTACATATTGGCTTATTGATCATCTTAAGTAGCTCTGGCGCAATCATCAAATGATTTTCGATAGAGACAGCATAAAGCCAATGTAGGAACATTTCTGTTATATGTAAATTGACAGTAGTCGCTATCCATCCTTTGCCGATATCATGCAAACAAGCAGTTCATTACAGGTGGAGGCCTGAAAAAGGTCGCCACAGGCGCGCAATATTTCGTTCGTGGACTCTTTTTTCTGTTGTTTTAGCATACCTGAAATGGAGGCAACAATTTATACATACATATAATTAAAGCCTTTGTACCAATTTGCTTTCGTGTACTCGAACGAAGTTTCACTTCTAGCGAGTTTTTACATCAAGAGTTTAGGCATTCAATATGAAACGCTTCTACGGTAATACCATTGCTTATAGTTATACAAAAACGTGTTGGTATGATTAAGTATTCAACGTTACCAGAAAATACGTCAGCAGAATACGTCGCGTTTTCGATGATGGGCCAAAAAACATTGTCGTTTCAGCGGCTAGACGAAGTCGGGCTGGAGCCGGAAATATCACGTCAACAGACACATATAGTTATCATTACAATATAAATACTTTGTTCTGCAAGTCCAAATATGGATACTGCCATCGAGTTGATCGTCGCACATACTCTAGGCCACCAGCATAGTAAAGGTTTTACTATGATTATTACTATTAGGTACGCCAGCACAACGCCGAAGCAAGATACAAGCGTCTCGTTTGTATTTCTAATATGTTGAAAATTAAGTTACTACGCGTCGTGTTCTGCGCAAAGGCAACTTGAGCAACACCGTAAGCTACCAGTCAGCCGTGACGGAGAATACCAGCGCATCGTAATTCATACAAACTGACGTTGAACTATCAAATTGGCAAGCTACTTCTAATAGTTACGCTATTACCCCACCGACATCCATATATATATATATAGGCAAGTATAAACAATACGTACAAAAACTGATACGTAAGTGTATTTTGGATCGAAAACTACCAAGGACCTTGTGTAACATGAAAATGTCAAGCTGACTTTGCTTATAAAAGCGCTTTAACTTCTTTATTTGCTTAGAATCTACTCAATCTGCATAATTAGGTATGACAAAAAAACACTCCACTATTCAAGCCTACAGCAACGACCTGGGAAAGGTTTCCGAACTGGTCTTGCAAATTCGTGCTTAGGGTTTTGGTAACAATGTGACCTCCCGACTTACAATGTATTCACAATATTAGCACATATGACCATTTGAGCGTGAGTTCGGCCGCTATTTCTGAAAGCTAAAAATAAAATTAAAATCAAAATTGTAGTGCGTGTTGACTATATAACAGATGTGATAAAGTAATTGTGATTCGGTAAAAGTTACTGTTAAGGTGATACTTTTATCTTCTAGATTAGTTGTCCAGTGACAGCGTTTCACAGATGGAACACCGATGCCGGACCTGCTCAATCACCTTGTATTCGATATTTTTTAATAATCGTATAGCATAAACGTAGGACGTACATACCACGATCCTAATGTAGAGGCTTATACGAAACTGTGTGACTGTTAATGATATCGTTGCGACAAAGGATCTTTTGAACGTGCCCTTTACTCGAATTCCTCCAAACACTCGGCAGGTTCAACACGCATCCTTTATTCGATATTGTAATAACTATACTACTACCAGTTAGAGAAAAGCTGTTCTCCAATAATTCATATGCCATGTAAGCATGATCTTTTAGACCCGATGATTTAAGCTTGGTTTAATACCATGGATTGTCTAGGGCATTAGGCGCATAGAGACACGAAATTACTGGTAAAAGTATATCAGTATCATGCTTTTATTTAGAGAATGGCCAGATCTAAAGCGGTGAAGCAGTGCTACGATATTTCAATCGCCGAAGCATTGGTCCAATCATATAACCCTTCCCTTCGTGCATGACAGATTAAATCGTTACTCTTAAACTCGTTTGGAAATCAGTGGATATCACTAACAAAGCTAGCTCGAGAACGAAGATAAGGTCTTCATTCATGCCACCCTTGGATGGAAACGTCCAGGAACGGTCCGGCTGCCTGTTCAACCAATAAATTGCCTTCAATGTAATTTCAGGTTGTGTTAGGCTTCTGCTTGGAACGCGTCGGATAAGTGCTAATTTTTTCCCTGTCTAACACTGGTAATCCGTCCCTAGTTGCGGTGCCTTGTGTCTTTCGCTTCGTGCACCCTTTTGCCTTTGCACAATTGGGAATTGAACGGTTATGACAGGCAGAACAGGATGGAAAGGATGTCGAGCGCTCTGATGACAGTTTAACCTTTTCCCAATAACCGGCCGCTGCGCGCATAATCAAGGTGCTAGCTATTGCCGTGCAGATCCTAGGAACTGGCCACGAACAGCATGTGAATAGCATAACAGCTAAGCTATGGGCTATGCTTTCGCCAGCTTTTCTCTCTTCTGCGAAAATCCGTCATTCCTTCCTACCTTATATGTACGCCCGTTTGCATTTATTCTCATCGTAGCTGTCCTGACTGGTTCGGATTAGATCAGGCCGTGGTGTGCCCCAGGCCCGGTGGTCTACATCGGATTTCCAGGCCACGAGGACGTGAATGCTGCACTCGAATAACGAACAAGCGCGATAACATACACAGGCATATGGATACAGAATGTTTCGAAATTGAAGGTCAATTCTTAATGGAGTGATAGTACTCATTATATAACTCTTTTCTCAATGAGCCCGTAACTATAAGGGAAAAAATTACTGATTTGATTTAAAAAGCGAAAATACCCGTGACTACAAGGGCAGCTGGTCCAGCACACATTTAATTCATCACGCTTTATCGCTAAGATTTGCAAATTTTCTACTATGGCAGAAGGCACGATTTAAAAGTCAATGAGCCTAGCGATTCAAGCTTCGATTGTAGAGGGCTATAAGCTTATTTTTCGACATATTTTTCGGCTGCCTTGACAGAGTAGCTAATTTTACAACTAACTTACTTGTTGGCATTACAACAGATACTGGAAATAGCTACCACTTACTATAATATATGCATGTTGCCGGCGAAAAAAAAATTGTGCATGTTTTGAAAGATCGAATATTTCCGAGACCACTCACAATTGTATATGGTGGAACTTACGAGGCAAGCTGAGTTAGCACTTCCCGATGTTGCTGCGCATTTCTATTTCAACTCCAATAAGTTAGAGTGAACCCTCGCTCAGTCACTGTGACCGCCCGAGTCGGCAAGTTTTGGTTTTCATTTTCTAAGGAAAAGATACAAAATTTCTAACCAATTTCATTCAAAAGTGATTTGACCTCTGAATGGAGGAGTGATCAACGAAGCTACTCTATATATAGATTTATTGGGTTTCAAAGGGTATCTTAAATGGTTAAAAGTTTGATTACTGAATCGTGCAAAGGACTATTCTCAAATTTTCAAACGCCTCGTATTTATTCCAGCATAGAAAGGCATTATTAGGTAAGCTAGTGTGCACAGAGCAGCAGCAGCAGCAGCAGCAGCGCTCTGTCTTGAAGCCTGGGACTTCAAGATAGAGTGAAGGGACACCAACAAGGACTTCGAAGACAATTTCATGCAGACAGTACTCGTATGGTTATTCATCGGCCATTTGAGCTGAATCACATTCTCTGATTATCTGTGACGCTCATAAATCAACTCTATAGGTAAGTAAGCCGACAACTTAGCAGACTAGTTTAAAACATAGATGTAAGAGGGACTAGCAAACGTTTTTATTGGAAAAATAGAACTTCGCTACCATACCTAAGTTAACTTTATCTGTATATAATTTCTGATTGCAACTTTCAGAACGCTGCGTGTGCTTATCCAACTATAAACAAATAACTAATAACGTTTTTTTTTTTTTATTATTTACAGACAAGTGACGCGATACGAAATACCTAGAACTAATTTTCGGTTTCTTAGCTAAATACTAAGTTCCACTGTAACACATTTGATCATCAGGCAGTTAACGTCGCCGACGCAACGCATGCGTTATACCATCATTCTTTTAGATCTGCACTAATTGACAACTTTCTCGTCTTCACGCTTAGACAATGCTTCTACATTAGGAGGTATCTATACGGGTACTGGCGACGCGGCTAAGTTAAAGGTCTTTACTTAGTTCTGTTAAGTGATTAAGGTCAAAATATCACTTTTGCTAAATTTTCGTGTTTGTTTACCCTGCTTACTAAATGTGTATTTATAAGTTTAGAACGCATAGGTCAAAGCGGCTATGAGCACTGCTTGACTCGCTAGAATTCTAGATCGCTCTCAATATACAGTAGGTGAAGACAAACGAAAGAGACGAACCATTATGTCTATGGAATAGTCTAGCTAACAAGACTTAACGAAGCGTAGCGGCCGGTGAACGGGTAGACATTCGTTTCATCGTACATGTGCTTCAGCACCGCTTTTGTAACAATATTGGATTTTTGTCCATAGTGGAATAATGTCAGCCTACAACCAATTCGGTTTTACATGTATCCGGACAAGAAAGAACCAGCCTGAGCGGGCATCAACAATTTGCACGAAAGCGAACAAGATTAAACATACAAGTTACTCAAAATATAGTTGCAGTGCTTATCTGCGTTACGACTGCTTTTATAATTGCTTGCTGCCTAGTTGGCGCTACTATTGAGTTGTTACATTAAGGGTTTCTATGCGCGAGTTTGTATCTGAATAGAGTGAATCTATCGACTATTTCTAGCGTTGCAGACACGTGCTGTATGAATTTTACGTGAGAAGAAACTATTTGTGGATAAAGGTCTAAAAAAAGGTAAAAAAAAAATTTATTTTTGTATGTTTATATTTTATATATATATATATATATATATATATATACAACATTATCGCAATATAACGGCAAAATTTACGCTTGTCCGACTTATTTGGTCGAAAGCTAGAATTAGAAAATACCTAATATTTTCTATCTTTTTTAGTACGAATCACGTAATGGTCGTACAAGATATAGTCACCTGAGTAGTCAATGGCTATTTTGGTAGTCGCGGCTACGTTGCTGGTGTTTTTAATACTCTAATAAGCGAAACATTATACACATTCAACGGAGACAAAGCCTGAAGCTCTGTGATCGAATTGACAGCGATGCGCCGCTTCAGGAAAAGGAAACAAACATTTTGTCGCCGCCAGCATCGAACAGGATAATCTTGCAGGACAATACAACTGTTCAGGTGTTGCTCTTGACATATAGTATCCACGCATTGTTTAGACATATCTGCTTCATTAGTCTTTCCTAGAGAGTCGATGTTAGAATTGAGGTACACGGTCAATATTTCTCGCGTTGTTGTCGTGCTGCATAATCCCAGTGCTGATAAATCATGTCGAGCAGATTCAAATAGCCCAGTTTCGCTTATGCATAAACGTATTCGTAGACAACGCCTCACAAATATTTGCTTGTTACATCAATAAAACCATATATACATAGATATCACCCAATTATACGTTTCTCAAAACCCAATAGCATTACAAACTGCTGGCGTAGAAAGCTATTAGAACTTCCTCTGAAGATTTTGTTTCATAAAGGACAACCATCTCGTTAAATAATGCTTTATTTCTAGGTTGCTGTGTTACTTGCGGCGGCAACACTGAACGCAAGACATAGCACTCTATACGATATAGCCTTACAAACGTTACAAACTATGGCAGGTGAGACAGTTTGAGTAAAAAAGCGGCTTCGATAGTCGTGGTACGAGCCGTTTCCAGCAGGCGACGTTTATCACGTCCGTTCCTTAAAGAGTTTTCCTCGAGCACCGCTGTGTTGAAGCTGTCAGAATGACACAACAAGTGCCTGCGTGAAACCTTAAGGCCGTTTACCCTAATCGCCTCTTGGAAAGTTTACTGTGCAACTCGCAATGTTCGCAGAGGACTAGAAACTCTGTTGTCGATCGAGAATGCAAACAGGATTACTTTTAGGCAACTGTTGCTACACGGATATATGCAAAACAGCTTCTATTCAACAAGCAATGCTAGGTGTAAGAGAACACACAGATTAATGCGGAAATAGCATTGTTCCTGCTAACATTTTTTCGAATAATATTCAATATATAATAATTGAGAGTATCCCACACTGCTGATAGAGATACAGATACTAAACCTTCAAGCCGGTACGCTTAAGGCTTGAAACCCCAGAATCATGAAAGTCAACCAAAGCTTCTACGTTAGAGATTTAGCTTGCTTGCTTGCTTGCTTGTGGGTTATCCCGAAATTATAAATTTTGCAGTAAATTTACTATTCTATCTAACGCATGGCCGTTTCGTATAAGGAGAATGAGACGCCAGCTGGATAATGAACATATATAATACGTCGAACCAATCGTCATATCGACGTCTGTTTGCTTCCTCTAATCGGCCCCGTGTATCCTTATTACTAACTGTTGTTTTTATTTCGTCTTTACGGATGGACGGCACAGTTGGCTATTATCAGCACCTGCGCGCAAGAATCTACCGCCGACATTCTGGACCAGTTAGCATTCGGTCCGCTATATTCGCTTTCAGGTTGGTGACGTCCAATTCTCAAGCGACAGAGCGATTAGTTTGTTACAGTAAAATTATTTCGTTATAGTTTTAAGTAACAATACCATTTAGAAGGTAGTTTGAACGAACTCTGGCTATAAGTTATATCTAAAGTTCGCTTGCGTGGGAGTTTTGGCTGGATATACATATCCGCCATTGACGCCCTTATGTTGTTTGACCTATTTCGTTCGAACCAATTGACCACTAATGCTCTATTGAGTTTTCGAGATCTGGTCGTGATACTTTCCGTGGAAATATATAGTTCCGTAAAGGGGAGAAGGGAACTGAAGCGGAACACAATAATTGTGGCTGTAATTTTTTTCACGCAGCTGCTTTTCGACGCTTCGATCCTGCCGATATTCGTATAATTTGTCTGGCGTTATCATATTTTTTCAATATCCGCTCAAGTTGGATGACTTTTTGCTCTGCCCCTTCAGAAGTTAAAACAAGTATTCCAAGTGGTAATGTGTAGGACAAACACTTGATAAATATCGATAACCTATATTCTACGAGTCCCAATTACCCGAACGTTACAATTGTCCTTTCATTAAGGTCCTGTAACTGAAGAAATTATCAGAAACTTTTGTTTGTTCCACCTTGAGGCAAGAAATATATATATTACAAGTAGTAATTATCCGACGTTTCTCAATTAGAAGTTTGTAAGAGTTGCCTGTTTTGAGCAACTTTTTGTCGTCATCCATCTTTCTTACTTACGCTTACAGTTGGCCCTCGTACGCTTTATCCTCCGGTAACCGCCGAATAGAATGCAATTGTTTCACGCAACTGCCGTTGTACATGAAAATACATGTCAAAACAATCATCCTTCATACGCGCCACAGAGTCTTACTTCAACATAGAAATATGGATAAAAAGTTTTCTTCCTAAAGAAATTATTACCAGAGAAATAAAACTCTTGTGTAGGTAATTAAATAATTCCTTAAATCGTTATTGGCTCTGCAACGCTTCTGTACAAATTTCGTCCCTTAGCTGGCTATACAGAGTTTCGAACAAAAGCAAATAGTCTATGGCATGAGTATTGTTGAGCTTCACATCCTTAGGTATAGCGACAGCTAAGGATAAACGTTTTGCCACGTTTTATCACTTACTACTACCGCTCCGTTACGCCTTACTAAAATAGATAGTTGACAGTTATGAACCTCTCGTTTTAAGGCATATTAGCAAATGACTTATCTAGTCGACGCAATTACAGAACTAGATTTTACTGAACTCGATATTCGAATCATACTTTCGCAACAAATAAATAAAGCTATTTACTGCTATAAGCTGCACGAAATCCGGTGCCTAGTAAATGATCTTTTCTAGTTTCGTTCTGTCTTGTTTTCTCTGTAGTCGTTAGCAGCTTAGCCCCACGCTCGCGAACGATGCTTCACCTTAGCCAGGACTGTGCTATTAAACTTTCGTAGCACGTGACTACAGAGCTTCTCGCACAAAAATTCCTGCAACCGCATTTTAAAAACCTTACCGGGAACAAAATGTGCTTGACAAACCAACGTACACCCGTATACGTTCATAAAGGCACGCGCAAGCACGCCTGCCTTTGGTATCACTACCGCTTCTACCGCCATAACCTTAATAGCCGTACGTCAATGCTTGGCGATTATCACCGGCAATGGTCCCAGTAGCAATGGCCATCGACATGCGGTATCTTGCTTGATACCAAGCGAGTACGTTGCGACACAATGACCTGCAGCTCAGCAGAGACCGGCGTTGCGCGCGAAAGCAAGAACGATTAGCGTATCGATCTCGACGGACGCACAACCTAAGGCTGCTACTACATCTAACAACGGCGATCGCGGTCTTTCCGCTTGCGTCGCGACCGTCATTGTCGTTGTGTTTGCCTAAGCAGAAATCAGTGAGAGACGACGCCACAATCAACTGTCATACAATTTATGCAGACAGTTTCACGATTGGCTGCGACGTCCTGGTTGAGGCCAGCAACGGTGCCTGGAACAGCGCAGCTACAGCAGCGAAGATGGTCAAAAAAATTGATCGCAGTTTGTTCCATTTTAGTTCACAGATATAAAGCAACTAAGGGTAATTTACCCACCTAATACATGCCAGTATGTCCTATAGCATTATGCAAAGTGCTACTTTTTTAGTAGACGGACATAGATGCCATATCAACAGTTTTACGGGCGAAACGTAACGCGTTGGTGAGAGAAACAACTAGAGTATTAGGTCTCGCTCGGCAAATACCAACTTTCGCATGGGCATGTGCAGGTATCTATAGAATCACAAAGAGGAATCTATACGATCATCTGTGATAGACCCGACGCGATCTCACAGTAGCACCAAGCCAGGTAAGCGACATATAAGCGTAAAACGATAATGTGGTAGAAGACGGAGTCTTATAATTATAGTATATTATCATGCGATTGTACTAGATGCTGCCGCTTAATACTACCTCAATCTGTGCTTGTAGTATGCTGCCTCAGATGAATCCAAAGATGCGGTAATTCTCTAGACATAAAACAAGAGCAATTATTTTATCGATATAATCAATCGCGCAGATATCAAGTTGAGAGCGGCATTGTCGCCATTGAAATTCTTGTTCAGTTTACACAAAGGCAAAAACTATATGTAGTTACTGAATTTAGGCAGTCGTTGACCTCGCAAACCTAAACTCGAAAATACGCTTGGAGCATTATTGTTATGCCTTTACGGTGCTACTTTACGGTGAGCATAAAGATATGTTCACTTCAGCAGAAATCATACGTTAGAAAAACTCATGAGGCCCTAGTTTAACCAGTTAAATATATGTATGTTTCTGGTTTTACATCCGGTATCGCCGTTAAACACACCATCAGATCGGAGTGCTTATTTGAAGATACCTTGGTGCAATTGATGATGCTTTGTAATCTTCGGACAAATACGTCAAGAGAAGCCACAACTATCAACAATGAATCACTTAATTGGGTTCAGCCATGTCCACGCGGAAAGCAAACTGGTCCTTTTTGTCGCGATCGGGTCCTTATCGCTTGCTTGGCCTTTGTTTTTAGGCTCTGGACCTTTTTGCGTCGCGAACAGGAAGGTCGACAAAGCAGCGCAGTCAGCCAGCCTAGATAAGTGCAACATTGTCTATCTCGTTTTGGTTTACCAGTGATAACATACCGACAAAAAGCTCACAACAGCCCGATGGGGAGGCCAAACGCTAACTTGTATTAGTGACACCGTTCGCTAGCCGAGTACACTCAGGGGCAGCAAGCGCATAGTGGTAGATGAGTGTCGCATGAAGTCAGTCACATAGCCGTTCGTGTCGACGACAGCGTCGAGCGTGTCCGCGCCACGCTTTGCAAACTTACATCACTTTCGGTATAGGACCAAGCTAAATAGATGCAGGATGAACTGAAACTTCTCCTGCGGGACAGGTGCAGTGCTTGCAGGATCAACAACGAGCATAAAAGTAGATATTAGCCTAAAACGCGTTGCATGAATGGCTAAAATATCTAGATCGCTTTATCTAGTGCAAAATTATTGCGATTAATAGAATAAACTGAATTAGTTTTTTTAAGCTGAATATGAACTGACTGACAGTGGTCTTTGCTTGCATTACCATGCACTCAATAGAACTGGAGAAAGTATGTTAACTGAAACATTACCTGAAGATCGGTGAGCCAATTTTTACGTGCATATTTATAGACATGTATGCAGATAGGTATGCATATATCCGTATGAGTAAATCTAGAATTGCATGATTACACGATCTGAATTGAAAGTAAATAAAGTAGTAGCTGCGCCATCCCTTAAATCAGCACTTGTAATCAACGGCAATAGCCATTAAACAAGCACACTAGGGGGAAAGCATTAGAATAGTGTCTAAAACAAGCCGACAAATGTATTCTAGTGCAGCTAAATCAATAGGTAGTCCTCGTAAGATGTCTTCTGTTGAAACAATCATGTTCCGGCCCAAATTCTAACTGATTGTCCCGAGTCGCGGGAAAATAAGGTAAATCTGACGCGAAACCAATGTCGTTTAATCACACTTGCAGTAAAAGTATATAATGAAAAAAAATTTCTGATAATTGGTTACCTACCCATAGTCCTAGAGATGCCTATAGAGAAAGAGAGATATGATCAGTCAACCGCGGGTACAAAGAACAGGTGAAAATCCATAGCAATTATATTTAACTATACAGCGAGTGTACTTAGGAAACGGTATAAGATCTATAGATGCGCGATCTTAAATGTCCTGTATATCGAAAGAGATATTTGTCGAGTATTGATACCAGAAAAACGTACCCGAGACCATTGAATTACCAATAGGCAAGGAAAGCACACTCAGATCTCTCAAACCAAGTTTTTACGTTTATTTATTGAATTGACTCTATCGCATAGTATTTCATTTGTGAGATTTGAACCAGTGACTTCCAACAGATTTTAATGGGTTTAATAAAATTACGTAAGACGCAATTCTCACTACATTTGCTCCACCTGCCCTGCTCCATTAGACGAGGTAGCTATAAAACAACCTATACATATATAAATATTCCAAGCTGGTTCGATTTAAAAACCTCTGATGTCTAGTCTACGCTACGGCATATGTTTACCATGAGCGAGAACTGCAACAGAATGGAATTGTCCCGAAGCGTTCTGTTGATGAAGCGCTAGTGCTGCTTGTACGACCGCACGCCAGCAAAGGGCGTTGCGGTCGTCGCATACAAACGCTGAGTAAACAATTTCTCGGAGAATGGTCAGAAACCTGGACAGTCTCTGATTGATTAAGCGTTAAAATCACGGTAGCGTTGGCACAGCTAGACCATGTACTTTTATATTTTAGCCCCTTACAACACTTAAAAGGCAACATGCACAAAATAATGAGTCATTACTAATAAGAATAATATTTGGTAATAATGGGTCTGTTGCTGGATGATTGCAACAAAATATAAGGCTTTTTTACGTTGCATGAAAAAATTCATAGAGCTCTCGAGGTTCTTTAGTCCGCTAAAAAAAGCAGATGAAACAAACCAGCAGACTACAGCAACATAAATTAATTCGTAAGTTAACATAGTGTCGTGATATTGGTACTAAGAGGCCTTAATCCGTCTAACTTAAATAAAATGGTATAGCTTCTGCAAAGTACATATAAATGGAAAAGCGATCATACTGCTTGGGTCCTATGCTTTTGTACTGGGACTTGGAAGCATGCATACATTGTGGATAACTCCCCAAAGATGAGAATTGGTTTATCACTCTCTCATTTCCTGCTAAATCCAATACTCATAGAGCATTATTTAGAACCACTCGCTCGAACTTTGTTATCCAGAAGGTTAACCGCAATCGATAATATAAACCAGACATGTTTTTTTCATGTTTAAATTAGCCACGATATCTTGCAAACAAAAATCGCTTATCAAAATTATCTATCGGCTGACAATGAAAAACAGTGAACCAACTGTTCTATAAGTCAATTCGTAACGAACACAGCGGGAAATATCAAGCGTAAGAACCTCCATTAGTGAGTCATACTCAGGAAGACGTTACGAAGTAAACAAAACAGCAATTTCATCAAAAAAAAAAATATTCCTAAAATTGCTGCACGTGTGACTCGATTTAGAGGTACATTGTTTTTACCATACTGGCGTTCATATACAAGATGAATGATAAATGACGAATAGGGTGTTGCGTTCTCTGTCGGATTAGCT
This sequence comes from Varroa jacobsoni, assembly GCF_002532875.2. Taxonomy (NCBI): domain Eukaryota; kingdom Metazoa; phylum Arthropoda; class Arachnida; order Mesostigmata; family Varroidae; genus Varroa; species Varroa jacobsoni. Next base: position 287,123 of record NW_019213652.1, read on the forward strand.
CTAGGAAAAATAAAATAGTAAAAAGCAGGAGAAGAAAATATGGCTGTAGTATGATTCGCCGACAAGCCCGGGTGGAAATAGTGCACAAAACCAACTCGGTTCCTCGAAATTGCATTGATATTTCGTAAAACTTGTATCGTAAGTTTCATTTGTCTGAGGAATGTCCTAAATAGTTACTTAACAAAGAGCAATAAATAAATGTATTTTGGAACGGCAAACTATCCTATGACAATCTGCCACCTATAATGGTAGCCAAGGATTCTATGTGACTTCACGGATGGTTTAAAGACAACGATGTGATCGATGTTATGGCAAGTAACCTTCAAAGTATGCTGAAAAGAAGCAGTCAAATATCAAACGGTGGCTGAGTCAAAAGTACCAAAATCCGACTCATACGAGTACCTATATCGGATATGATGGACTGAACTGAAGTCCCAGATGCTTCTAACACAATAGCTCAGGGTATTGCATTAAAAGATAAATTACGGGATAGCGCCATCTAGAATAGGAACTTATGTATGTGAAACATGAGTACGTAAACTAAATCGATTGAACTGATCCGACACAGGCTCCACCTATAGGGATGTCGTTCATATCTCATTTACACGTTCTAGTAGCACCATAGATATCCCAATTCGCTTAAAGTTTTGTTAATCATTTCTATACCTTTTCTATCGATATCATATATCGATTTGTCCTGTTTTCTGCACAAAGTCGAACAGCTTACCTTCATTAATGCGTTGGCCCGTCAAGATCTGTTAGATTGTATATATATATATATATAT
>NW_019213653.1:0-47744 GCF_002532875.2 Varroa jacobsoni
ATATATAGCTGGTGTATCCGTCGGCGCGCAAAAGTTGCGTCTAATACACCGATGACAGGGATGCTTGAGATGGATAGCTGGGGGCCGGCGTGTTTGACTGGAATGGACGAAAGTGGAGTCAACGGAATCCGTATAGATTGCTGCAGGATATCCGTATATGTGTATACCTCTAAATATGTAAAGACTCACCGATGATATTTCGAAGTCGTGTAAATTTGGATAACAACTCGCAACATCACGATTGGCAGCAAACATTGGCATATATGGTTTAACAGCGCACAAAGAGGCATCGTTAAGGAAATAACTAGTTTCGCGAAGGGATACACATTGATCGCTAGGTTAATAATCGACGCATGATTAGCAAGATTATTTCCGTGCATACGACACCGACCCTAGCGCTGTTTAGCAGTCTATCGGGCCAAATAAAATGGCGCCAATCTGTTGTTTTGCGCTGTCAGTGTTCGAGATTCAAAATAGCGCGAGCTGCTAACGTGACCCCCTTCGCGTTTGTTCGGGATCTAATATGATACTATATGACTGTCACAACTATGAGATGGTATCTTCAAACATGTTCTGATATTTTTCCTGGGCATCTGTGGACGCAACAGGAAGGAACAAAGCGTAAACCATAAATCTACTGCCGGGATGCACACAATCAAGGAAATATTAAAAATCATAAGTCCAAACAACACGACAAAAAACGAGCGAGCGACCGATAGAGCAAGATAGGATAGATAAAAGCAAAAACTCAACCCTAAATTATCAAACAGGAGCTCGAAGGTATGAGAGGCTATTTCAGATCACGACAGTGCTGACACTGCAAATAAAGAATGACGAAACAATACGAATCGGTAACGACGACGATAATAATCATAAGGAAAATAATACTAATTACTGATAACAGCAATGGAACTGAATATTAACTAGTAAACCCAAGCCCACGTACACACATGCGCCGAGATCAAAGTGCGGCGTTAGCGAAAACGTGAACCGGCGGGTTTGCGCGTAGTGAGTGATGTTGTATCCGTTCAGGCCATGCAGGCCGGTTAAATCTGCGCAGTGAGAGGATGCGCACTGTAATGTAAAATATTTTGATGTTGCGTTTACCGCGAATATTATTAACGCGAAAGGCATTTGTAAAGATGTTAACTTGCAATTTGATGCTGCTGCTTCTGTGGCTCCTGCAAAGTGCTGACGATAAACAAGCAAATGGTGGACAAGTGAGTTGGGAAATGATAAAAACAAACAATGGCCACTTTCCTTCGAACAAGCAAAAAGTTACTATAGAAGAAAATATGAAAGTAACTGGACGTGTACAAGGCGATAGCAACATTGACTGATGCGGAGGTTAACGAGATCCGGGGAAAAATCGCGTAAACTGTACGCAGGCATGGCTAGAGAATTCATGATCGAATCGATAGCGGTCGATCGAACAACAAACGGCTAAGATAATTAATTACGAGTCACGAAGACACGTATTACACAGTTAGACATACGCAAATTCCTAGTATACATACACCCAACAGTGGCATTATGTTCGTCTCAAAAAACATAATTATAATGAAGATGCAAATCATTAGTCGGTAAATATATTCCACATTGGTTTCGTACGAAGAGAAACGATTTAATATTATTTGTAATGTGGTTAGAAAAGCATTTTGTTTCTAATCGAAGTTATCGTTAGGCATTATCATCGTAACTATTGGCTATATTTTAAGTTGTTGATTAGTGTTCAATCAGCCGTTTAGTTTTTGCAACAATCCCAGTCGTTCGCTGGTTATAATATGGAATTTCGGAATCGTTTTTCTCCATATGGATAGAATTCGGTTGTTTGGATACTCGAACATGCCAGAAACAATTTCCCATAGTCGGTCGTCGTCACTGCTGACGCTGAAGGTGAATTCATGAACTCTAACGCGACGAACGTTTAGGAAAGACGCGTACAGAAAGCAAAACTAACAAACAGAGAAAAAAAACAACAGTAGCAGCAACAATAGCAACAACAACAACAACAACAACAACAACAACAACAACAACAACAAGGATAAACAACACGGGATAAATCACTTTGAACGGAGCTGAAAGCGCCGAGAGTCCTGCAGGACAGAGTAAACATGTACAATGAATTAACTGAAACAACAGCAACAAGCAAAAAAGTAAAAAGCCAGTATAATGAAAATAATAAATGTCACTTAAATTGAGCAAGCCAACTGATGTTTTTATTAGATTGCACTCGAATGACCCTATAGATAAAATAAAATCAGTTGTTAAAAGGTATTTTTTCCGCTATTTCTGCTAGAATAAATAAGCGATGATATATGCACTTGATGAGTTAACGGACGATGAACAAACTGACTCTGTGTACAATGATGAGCCCTATTAGAACGTAAGCATCTCAGATTATCCCGGAAGTATTCCAGTAGGGAAGTATTCCAGAAGAACTTCTCATCGTTCACTGCCGCCATATATGTATAATGTATATTTTCTAATTTTGGGAGCTGATAATTAAGTAACAACATGTCTCTTGAGCTGCGTCGTTATTGCATGAAACAACTGAGGGTATTGCTATTACGTCGGTATGTTAGGCAAAACATTCAAGGATGTCGTGGTGCGCTTGAGCTTAACCGAAGAAGGGTGCTTTCATCTAATCTATTGCCTGATTGTTAGTGCTGTACCGAAACAACTGCAGATTTGATAATGTGCCACGATATCCATCACTATATACATCGGGTAGTCAGTCTGTATTTGCGAGGCTATAGGGAGACAGAACCCGAACAATAATGGTTCAGGCATCAGGTTCACACATCGCCACAGCGTCAATACCAACGATACCCAAGGGACTTATATAGGTTCAAGGGTGGTCATCTATATAGAAAAGCAAGGCGGGTTGTCTTTGAGGCAGGTTGACCGGCAAGCCATGGACCGCCCAAAATATATATATGTAGTGTCCCAAAAAGACATTCACGTTGGCATCATGTACCTGAATTTACTACCGCAATCTATTTTAATATGCAATGGGGAGTACATTGGTGGAGATGCCAAATTTCATTTCCAACAAAACGGAGCACCTGTATAGCATCTTCGTGATGTAAAAGCACATCTTCATGAGAATCTTCCAAGAAGATGGATTGGACAAAAGAGTCCCGTAGAAGACTTACTCGTTCCGTAATTCTGACGCTAATAGATTTTTCTTGCAGGGATCCCTTACTACGCACCTTTTAACTGTTGATGCGTTCACGCTGAGCCTATACCACGTTGACTTGTGCTAAACAACCTAGACAAAAACAGCAAGTTCGCTGATTGACTTGCAGAAACATAGTGGAGGTTATTAAACGTAGAGTTGTCGTGTCAAGGCTGATAGATCCTCTGGATCTATGAGAGAGATGAGAATATAGACAATGATTAAAAGAGTTTATACGGAGCCTTAGAACCATAAACGAATCAAGTGCTTTCGGCTTATCACAGTTGCAAGAAGTCGTGTATTTGAAAAAACCGTATGCTCTAGAAATGTGTTTTGTATATAGGTGGATGCATTACCCAACAATAACAAACCCAAACACATGCCGTTTGTCACTTTTGGCTTCTGCTGCCGTTTGAGTCCTGTCAGCTGTACCAGATAAGAATGCTATAGAAAGCATAATATGGTCGTTGTGTATTACCTACACAGCCACGAGGAACTACAGTTGTTGTCTAAGCGCTTAGTACACGACTACCATTTCTATCTGGCTTGAAAAGAAATTACCGAGCGCCACTTTTAACTATGGTCCAGAGCATAGCAATGGTTTGGAGCGAACTAATTGCAATGAACGGCCGCTTGAACGTCTGATTCGACGCACTGAGTGAGTAGGGCCAAGATTAAAAAACAATTCAATTCGAGCATTAGCAGCAAGCGAACTCTCCGGTGTGGAAAGGCTACATTGCATCATGCGGTGAACAGTTTGTGCTCCGCTCCCAGTGACGAGGCTTTCTGAGGAGAAAATTTCGTGTTGCCTTCATTTGTCTACTCCTTCACGTGTGTAGCACGTATTCAAATTATATTATTTCGGAACACCGTCTTGTATATAAAAACAGCTTAAGGCTGACTGTTTTGAGTTTTACGTCGCTGCTAAGGGTTCCATAATGTATTATTTTTCTAGCTACCAGAAATGTTCCAAGTCATCACCGTTCGCGTTAACACACCGCTGATCATGGTGTGGCTATTGATTGACGAACTTTAACGAATACTTTGATTGATATTGAGCATTACTGCTTTATTGCGTATTGTATATTTTCGTGTGTTGTCGGTTTTCTAAGGTGGCGTTTATCTTGAAGGTATCTTAACGATAAAAGTTCGTTACTGTTAAATTTAGGAAATCGATGGAATGCTTAAAAGCGATAGTGGACGTAAAACTCGAAACATGGAGGTGTAGAGAACATGTAGAGTAGTCTATGGGACATCTTCGTTATTTATCTGTTTGGAAAATTCTCATGAAGGTATGCTTTTACATTACGGTGATAGTGTACCGATACTCTCTCGGTTCAAATGCGTTATTTTCACCAAAGCCCTTTTGAATGCGTGCAAAATTCAGGTAAGCGGTGCCAGTGTATTCATTTTTTTGGGATATACATATATAATGCATTTACGCGAAAAAAGTTACTGAGGGTTTTTCATTATTATTTCTTATTTATTACTATTTATTATTACTATACAAGTCGCGAATGAGCAAGCAGTGTAGCAGTGAGAAACAGATAAAACTGATCAACTAGGATTCCAAGTTTGAACTCCGATCTGATTTTTTTTGGTTTTATTAGCAGTAGAGGAAAACCATTATCTAATCTGGATTAGATCTATCGTCGCAGAAAAAAATAGATTGTTATCGGATTTATCTATATTTGAAAATTTGCTTATATATACTCTTTGTTCTGGTGAACTCTTAAGGCTAGGTAAAAAAAATTATCTCACATTAAATGAAACTGCCTCTGAAAATAATGTCCAATTTAATATTTCATTTCGCATTTACATATTTTAATTACTACATATATAGTCTTAAAATTGAAACCGCTTGCATTTCGTTTGAAGGCTGACGTGGTACTTAGATTAGACGCAAAAAGATTTCACGTCTGTATCTATGGCTGTTGTCAATCAAGAAAATTAGGTTTCCATTCTGCTAAATGTCGATTGCTGCAACGTAATACCTAAGATATGCAACTTCTAGATTCTCACAGTTTGCAATGTTTATTAAAGAACGCCGGTAGCTTTCAGCTTACTCTAGGTACCTCGATCCATAGAACGACCTACTGCTATCGGCGTACGTCGAAGACAGATACTGGATTATGTTATTCTACTCTGTGTCAAATGTTATGTGCGATTTAGTCATGCTGGCAGTAACGTGCAGACCACACTCCAAGCTGCAGACGCGGCTTCACCACGAGTCGATGGACTAAACCGCACAATGGCCTCTATTTCGTTCAGGCCAAAAGCACCAAATCCAATCCATTGCTCCCACTTGGTCCAAATCAATATCACACAGGCCTTACTTTTACCGTTATTAATAGCTATATGGTAAATACAGTCAGATTAAATTGATTTACATTTATACAATAGTTTTGCGTTTCATTGGCATTCCATATAATATTAGTTATGATAACATATTTATGTTATATTATGTGTCAAAAGCCAAATCTCTTCTCGCTATCGTGTCATACACAATTAGACACAGGAACAAAAAAAGAAAAAAAAAAGCACTAATTTTTAGAACTGCACCAAAATCGCCCCATCGACACTATGGATTTTTTTCTACAAATGTAATTATATTATAGATAAATGAAAAAAATGAAGTGACCTTGGGTAGCTGGCATAGTTAGTGATTTCGCATCATAATCATACAGCGCTTATTTTTGAGTAGGTAAAACCGCAAAAGACAAATGCTCATTACCTCTTTCTGGACAAGTAAAGGACGTTACGCCGTGTGCAGAAAACAGGAAGCTGAAGTGGAATCTCTCGTCAGGAAGATAAAAAAACTTTACGTGATCAACTACGAAAGGGCAGATCAAATCACGTTTAAATTGACCTAACTCACAGCCAACTTTATATTTATATAAAATTTACAGTACAGTTTACAGTATTTGAGGCGCTTATATGACTTAAGAAGAGTTAGATACTCTTTTTTCGGCGAGGTGTCTTTGCTGTTTATCAAATAACAAAATAGTTAGGTTACTATTATGCTTTGGCTTTGTACCAAATCTTAAACATTTTTTTAAAATTTGTTTGAAGGATAGTTATCTCATGCAGCAGTTCCAGGTAACAAATCTCTATCCTTTAGCTTGAAGTAGTAGCGATATCTGCTGTAGTTGAAATTGAAGGCTGTTTGACTAATAAATACTTTTTAGCGCACGCATTTTCAATGCTGTCCATGTTAAAAATGCGCGCAATAATGAAATAATCAGAACAAACCAACTACCGGGGTCTCTGAATGGCGCATCATCAAAGATTTTTCGGGCTAGCCACAGACACTTTATTTGTGTAAATCTAATTTATACTCTCTACTATTATGCAGTGCTATATATTGCACTGCATAATAGTAGAGAAACAGCGATTTACTGAAGAGAAAGATTATTAAAAGATATCCTGCCAGTATGAGACGTTTGTGTACGCCGAAGACGGCATAACCTAACGATAGTAAATGGTCACAAAGACAAGCATAATAAAAGTTCAAGCAAACAACTGGCATTAGGGTGGACCGATTCCAACGACTCAGAGATCCAAATTCAGCTAGTTCACTCAAAGCAAGACGGATTGGGCTGTAAAAAAAATAATCGAACGACATTAGAATAGCTGGAAACCTCCACGCCTTTGTCTAGTAGATAAGATTTTCTTCTAAGTATTGTCCAACTTTGTAACGTATTGTTCTACGTCACACAGTGTAAGATACGACACGGCTCCAAGGGCGCAAAAAGGAAGTGAAGTCAACTTTGTCATTAACTATATGAAATATCTCATGCATGACGTCACTCTGCCCCAAATTTACATATGTTCACTGCTGACGAGAAAAGCGCATAGGTCGGACGCATGGATCTTATTAAGTAATCTTTGCTCAGTACTTTAAAAGATCTATGCGTGCCAGTGGAAGTAATGGAGTTATTTTTTATACCTAAGTGTTTCGAACCTTACGTTTGGTGCCGCCGTTAAGCGTTGCCTGAGATATTTTTCATACCTGGAAACCTGCTTAACATACATAAAGACAGTTAAACACTCTGCATCTTTTCACAGTTTGTATACTTCCCTTAGTCCGTTTGCGTTGACAGCTATATTTGTATTGAAGGGATTCGATTACTTTGTTTAGCTACTATAGCTGACCTACTTAACACATCTTTGACTATTAATTTTTTTGAAACCAAACAAACGGACGGACAGCACTGTTAGGATCTAAACTTCCGCGGTTAACTTCTACCAACTTGGCTTTCTAAGCCTACATGAGGCGTACTCGTTTAGACACACTTTAATAATCTGATTAATCTTAAAAAATGTCACGATACAGACACAGCTATGTGTCCAGTAGGATTTTATTCGGTATTGATGGTATAGATGTGTAACCGTTTTTATCCTTTTCAGTCACTGGCATTGATTATGACGAGTTACACTGCGTTGCAAATATGGATGCAATTATCTCTTTAGGTACAGCAAACAAAACGATACATAGACTGACAGGAGTAGTTTTGATTGCCTTTATATAATGGTAGCTGAGTGCTCACAATGATGGACTTGCGAGCCAGCCTCTTTCATTGGGTTCTGCCCTGACTGCTAACACTCTGCTTGGACCCCTCAGTCTATCTCAGTGGCTGAAGGACTTTTCAGGTCTATTTTTGCCTGGGCTGAAAAAATCGCTTAGTTTTAGTACGCTGTATATTTACTTTTGTAGTGGCTTGCTACTGGGTACACAATTCTACCTACTACCCGTTTATACAGGTCCAGCCAATCCTTTACGAACCATCCCGTAATACTTTTAAGTAAAGGTCCATATCCATTTGAAGGGCCGCATGGGAGAGGGGTAGAGAGTTACTTACAGGTAGTGCTCTCGACGGAACTATATTTAATCATTGGGGCTAAGACTCACACTCAGCCTACATAAAATGTATTTTGCCCTAATGGTGTCCTGATAATAAAAAAATATTACTCTAATCTTCTTAAAAAAGTCCCCCGTGAACTAAACACGTTTTCAGTTGACTGCTTCAATAATATGAGGCATAGTATCACAGACTATGCGGTGGGTACTTTTTCACTATCATTTCGGATTATTCGCAGAGTGCAAACATGCTTCCGTGAAGATTTGCGCGTGAAGGTACATATTTAATAAATGCAAGAAAACAAGGGTTTAACCACTAACTGTCCCAATGATTATTTGTACAACGAGCCCTTACGTTTAATGTTGACCCCGTTGGTTACGCTTTGGAATAGCAAGACAGTCAGCTCCACAACCGGTCGCAACGTGTGAGTGCCTTCTTTAATTACCTTAGTCTGTTTAGGACAGAGTATGACTTGTCTTCTACGACGTAGGATATTGTGCCACTCTAGATGATCGCTATATCTAAATAATTATGGTCACTTTGATAGGGGTTTTCTTTGTTTTCTGATTAATGTTTCATTAGCTTGGCAATGAATTTTGTTAGTGTCTTTCCTTGCTTCACCTATACAGTGTAGGGTCTGCCTGTCGCCAGAAGCTGCTGGGCGTATCACGTCCCGTAACTAGACTAACTGGTTTTCAGCGCTTTTTTCGGTTGTTCAACGTAAGACGGTGTTCTTTGCGATCGCCTGTTGTTCAATAATTTTTGTAGTTTGGCAACAAAGGAAGATACCACATGAATACTTGTTATCGTCTATTGAAGCAAATTTAGTCCGTCTTCGACACGAAGATGTCGTGTATTGTCCACAGCCCGGCTCACCCCCTACTATAAAAATCTATTGACATTACTGTTAAAATATGCATTGAAAAAAAAAACGAATATTTTAGCTGTTTAGCGTTGTTAGGCTACGTATGACATTCAAGGCGTACATGAAGATAATTTTTGGGCAACGCAAAAAAACGCTGTCCAATAGCTTGATTTTGCTTGAATTCGCAACGATATCTACAATGATAAGACATATTCCGACACATAGCTGAGACATGTAGTGACCTGAATAATGACTTAGGATTTAGTGGTACCGTGAGACCGTATTAGTCGCATATAAAGCAACCTCTACCATTTTATGATATATTAATTTCTATATGTCACAATGCGTAGCCAAGAGATACAGCGTGAGATGTAGAGGATCCACTATTGTATCCCAGCCCGCTATAAGAAATATGAAGGGACGGCGATAATTTCCTCGGTTAAGGTTGACCAGGCAAATGTCGAGGATATCGATGGCCTTCTCTCGGGCTTTGCTGGCGTCTCTGCTTGATCAGGGTCGCGGCAAGCTCCGCGAAAAAATTAGTTATGTGCTTTGCTGGAAAGTGGGGTGACACGTACAAAAGAAGCTAAGCGATGGACGTTAACAGAATGGGGTCTCGACTTGGAGTGAAAACCCTCTTAGAATCTGTTACAAGAGTACGTAGTGAGTGTTCCATCTGTCTCGATATTGTAGACAATCATTGATGTGGTGAAGCGTAGACCCGTGTACGGCTGGTTAGGAAAGAAAAGTAAGATCACATCCAGCCCCTTTCTCTAGCCTCTCGAATTCAACTACTGGCCGATAGGGAGTAGGTTGAAATTTGTAGAGCGTCAACTTCAGTTTGGCTGCACTGGAAGCTGAACTGGATCGATGACAAATATTTTTCCATAAAGGATAGTCAATAACTAGAACCTTTTTATCCTCTAGGGTCGATCATATCTCACCTCTACCAAAAAAATTATACATCTAAAGGTTCCGTTCTAACAGGTTCTTGGAATTTCCAACAGTGTTCACCGTTGTGACGAAACAAAGTACTTAATGTCCTATTGAACATCCTTTTCCTTAAGTTGATACGTTCGTTCAGATGTGTATAGAATTTGCATACGAGTAGAAAATGTGTTATTTATCGGGGTCTCCTTGATTCTCGTAATGGATTACTCACCGAATTTTTTAAATGAATTATAGCAAAAAGTTCTCAAAAAGCACCGTCACAAAAGTGATTACGTTTTTACTGAGGCCGCCAGGTGACAGTCCACTTCCGAAGGAAAATCTAATATTGTTTTGATGCACTCGTCAAAGAGCGGACAAGCTCTCTTTTATTAAGGTCTGTGTCATTTTAGGAGAAAAGGGCTATAATCGTTGATGGTGCCGGTCACCGAGAGAAACATTAACGTTTTCCTAGATGTTCTATAATTTCAACAATGAACGCAACAACTTGCCAGTAAACTCATTCATTGCCTCACCAAAATGTACGATCAATTGGGTGGTGCATTTAAGTTTCTGCTACTTCCAAATGCATTTCGAGCCTCTAAAGGCCCCAAGATTATGCAATTGCTGCATTAGCTGAATTATTAACGCATCTAAATCTATTGCTATCTATTGAACGATATCAATTGGGAGCTCAGGTGTTCTTTTCAAGCAAACAGTAACGCTTATCCGTCAAACTTCTTGATTGCCTATACTAGCGTATAAAGAAGAACTAAACTGCCACTTGAATGAATCACTTTAATGAAATAACATTATACTCTGCGTTGTAAGATGGTGCAGTAAAAGGTATGCATAACCGGTTCTGTGTGGCCAATGATGCGGCAAGAATATAGATATCTGTCCCTTTAAGGCGTTGCTATGGCCCCCGGTGAGTGGGCAGTTTTTACTGTGCTTTAAAAGATAGTAGTAGGCCAACAGGTATTTTAGAGGGCGAAGTACCGTCGTCAGCAAAATTATACCGAATTTTTACAGTTTCTTTAGAACCAATGAGCTATCGCAGTTACTTCAACCGGGTGTGAGTCGACACAATAGAATCTGTAGGACCCTGTCTAGCCAGGCTACTATCAGTAGCGGTCTACTTATTCATATATTTTGTTCAATACTATACGTTCAATATCACGTTCAATACTATACGAACATTTTTATATAAATGGTGGTTTTATTAATAAACACACAAAAAATGAGGCAGCTAACTCCTTGCAGCGAATTACCAGATTCTCGAACTTGGTTGACCGTCAAGTATGATCCATATCCAACTTTGACAATCATTAACTTCAGGTCGGCTTCATTGATTTCCATGTCAGTTACATGTCAAGCAGTTTTCCCAGGGGCTAGTCGAAACTCAGTACGTTCTTGCACCGTACTGGTTACCTAATCTCGTCCTGAAGGGAACAATTGTAATGTGTAATCCCACATCTCGTTTTATTTTGTTTTTTTTCACTGCAGGGAAAGTTACTTATGACACTAAAAAACCTCTTAAAATTATCTCTTGAGCCCGATGCCCAGATTTAAACACACGCTTTCCGCAAAACTGGTTCTTGATGTTACTAATAATAATAACACACATATATGCCTTTAATCCGGATGCATCGACAGTAAGGGTGATAATTATTTGCTAATTATATATGTCGTGTATTGATGATATGAGGAATTAGAGGTATGTTTCTACGCTAGGTTAATCGTCGGAGGGAAAATAGTTCTGTTAAATTTGATAAACATTATTTGAGGTTTTTGGAGAAGTGTAGGTAATCTATCGCTCAGAGGTGTTGGTTATTTATCTTTGTATTATAATCGGGATCTTTGCTGATTTCATTCAATCAATAACGATTCGTACAATGTAATCGGGGTGCTCTATTCGTAAAATCACGTTTGTCTTGTTCAAGTAGCATAGAAACAGATGAAAATTTGAGTAAGATTTTGAAGAGTTCCAGGGTAGATGCATTGACGATATTGTTGCGAAACCACTATAAATATCAGGAAAATCATGTTCTCGTCTGTCTCTCTGTCTGTCTGTCTGGACCGGGTCTGGTCTGGTCTGATCTGATCTGATTTGTCTGTTTGTCTATACCTATCTGTCTGTGTCTGTCCGTCTGTTTATGCCTGTCTGTGTCTGTCTGCCTGTCTGTCTGATCTGATCTGATTTGTCTGATCTGATCTGATCTGCCTGATCTGATTTGATTTGTTTGATCTGATCTGATTTATTTGATCTGATCTAATCTAATCTATCTGATCCGATCTGTTTAATCTGATCTGTCAGTCTATGTCTGTCTGTCTATCTGTGTCTGCTTGTCTGTGTCTGCCTGTCTGTGTTTGATCTGATCTGTCAGTCTGTCTGTCTGTCTGTCTATTTCTGTCTGTCTGTCTGTTTCCTTGTGTCAGTCTGTCTGTGTCTGTCTGATCTGCCTGTCTGTCTGTGTGTGTCTGATCTGATCTGTCTGTGTTTGCCTGTCTGATCTGATCTGTCTGTGTCTGCCTGTCTGATCTGATCAGATAGATTAGATCAGATCAGATCAAATAAATCAGATCAGATCAAACAAATCAAATCAGATCAGGCAGATCAGATCAGATCAGATCAGACCGACACAGACAGCTAATTTGTCTGACCTTATCTAATTTGTCTGACCTTATCTAATTTGTCTGATCTGTCTGTCTGTGTATGTCTGTCTGTCCATGTCTGCCTGTCTCTTTGTGTCAGTCTGTCTGTGTCTGTCTATCTGTCTGTATCTGCCTGTGTCCGTCTGTCTGTTTGTTTATCTTACCTGTCTGTGTTTATCTGTGTCTGTCCGTGTCTGTATCAGTCTGTTTGTATTTGCCCGTCTGTCTGTGTCTGCCTGTGTCCTGTGTTTGTCTGACCTGATCTATTTTGTCTGACCTGAGCTGGTTTGTCTGACCTTATCTGATTTGCTTGATCTGGTCTATCTGATTTGTCTGGTCTGATCTGATCTAATCTATCTGTCTATCTGTCTGATCTAATCTGTCTGATATGATCTGATCTGTCTCTCTGCGCCTGTCTGATCTGATCTGTCTGTCTGTCTAATTGGAGCTGTCTGATCTAATCTAATATGTCTGATCATCTGCCCGATCTGATCTAATCTGCCTGATATGATCTGATCTGTCTGTCTATCTGTCTGTCTGACCTGATTTGTCAGACCTGTCTGATCTGATCTGTCTGCTCTGATCTGATCTATTTGTGTCTGTCTGTCTTTCCGTATCTGCCTGTCTTTTTGTGTCTGTCTCTCTGTCTGTCCGTGTCTATCTGTGTCTGTCTGTCTGTCTTTCCGTATCTACCTGTCTTTTTGTGTCTGTCTCTCTGTCTGTCTGTCTGTCCGTGTCTATCTGTGTCTGTCTGTCTGTCTATCCGTGTTAGTTCTGATCTGATTTGTCTGACCTTATCTAATTTGTCTGATTTGATTTGTTTGACTTTATCTGATTTACCTGATCTGTCTGATCTGTTTGATGTGATCTGTCTACCTGTGTCTGTCTGTCTGTGTCAGATCTGATCTGTCTGTCTGTCTGTATCTGTCTGTCTGTCCGTGTCTGCCTGTCTCTTTGTGTCAGTCTGTCTGTGTCTATCTATCTGTTTGTGTTTATCTGATCTGTCTGTGTCTGTCCGTCTGTTTGTGTCTGTCTGTCCGTGTCTGCCTATGTCTGTCTCCGTCTGTGTTTGTCTGATCTGATCTATTTTGTCTGACCTAAGCTGGTCTGTCTGACCTTATCTGATTTATCTGATCTGATTTGTCTAATCTGATCTGCCTGATCTGACTTGTTTGGTCTGATCTGATCTAATCTATCTGGTCCGATCTATCTGTCTGTCTGATCTGATCTGTTTGATCTGATCTGATCTGCCTGATCTGATCTGTCTGTTTGTGCCTGTCAGATCTGATCCAATCTGTCTGTCCGTTTGTGTCTGTATAATCTGATCTGTATGATCTGATCTGCCTGATCTGATCTAATCTGTCTTGTATGATCTGTCTGTCTGATCTGATTTAACTGACCTAATCTGACTTGTCTGTGTCTGTCTGTCTGTGTTTGTCTATCTGTCTGATCTGATCTGAGTTGCCTAATCTCTCAGATTTGATCTGTCTGTGTCTGTCTGTCTTTCCGTGTCTGTCTATCTGTGTGTCTGTGTCTGTCTCTCTGTCTGTTTGTCTGTCTTTCCGTGTCTGTCTATCTGTGTGTCTGTGTCTGTCTCTCTGTCTGTTTGTCTGTCTTTCCGTGTCTATCTATCTGTGTTTCTGTGTCTGTCTGTTTGTCTGTGTCTATCTGTGTGTTTGAGTCTATCTGTTTAATCTGATCTGTCTCTCTAGATGCATCGTTAATAAATAAATCGTATATTAAAACGCATTAGCTGATGTATCGAAGACTTCCACGAAAGACATGAATGACTGTGCCACGATTAAATGTCCATTCTTAGGACTTGTTTTCTGCTCCACCTGCTCTGTGTCGAAAATGTTGATATTTTTGCGTTTTGGATTGTACCGGCGTCAGGCTTGACTATTGCAGAGGTGAACTCCGAGAAAAAGTCTGTAGCACTCTCTAATAAATAATAAAGTAATATATACTTTAAAAGCCACAATAATAACATGAATGGAACACGCCGGTGGTTCGGGTTAAAAACAATTTGAAATTCGCGTAAATAGGCCATTTCAGATTCTCTGTTGCGTCCACATCAATATCGTACGCTACGGCAAGAACCGTATTTAACGCGGCACCTTAGAATTTCTGACAAAAACTGATGACTTCTTGTCCAGCAGGCCTCTAAAAGTTATTTGCGAGCCCATTAACTATCCAATATAACTTTCACTATCATAAGCCTAAGCTTAGACTATGTGAATGCTATTTCAGAGAAATATTAAACATTTTTTCAAAGCAGGTACTCCATTATATTCTAACGATTGTTATTCAATACCAGCGAACCAGTGTTAACTTACACACACACACATACACATGTATATATATATGTATAACTAAATACGCTTTCCACATGACTGGGATACCAAAAGTATTCAGTAGTATTTATTCGAATATAAAATCCTGATAACTGACAGGGAAGATGGAATTTAAACGAATTCGAAATAGTCTCGACCGGAGTTTCGGCTAACTCAAAGAAGGTATAGGAGGTATTCCGGAAACAAGTTATAAAAACAGTTAAAAAATCAAATGTCAAAGAAGATAAGAGAATCACAGTGATATAAAATACCATCCCACACTTGATTTGTCAGGGTAAATAAGGGCCATAGCAAGTAAATAGGCCGCTGAGATAACGCCAAATCTGGATAGGATCCGTTTTTAGGCCAAAATTGCGGCGTTCTTCTGTAACCCGGATAGAACGAGTAGGTTTTTGAGTATGAGGACACAATCAGCATAAATGGGTCAAATTTGGGCAATGCAACAGAGATCAGATTAGTGTTAATTACATATACTATGCCTAAATTACTGGAAATGAATAAATACTGTGCGCGTTCTTCCGACAAGCCGTCGATATCTGGTTTGCCAGAACTTGGGCAAAAGTTGAAGTGATATCAAGATCTCTTAGTTCCAGGCGTTATACTATGTAAAGATACAGTACGACGACGTTTGTTGACTACGGCGGACTTGTCGATTACCTGCGTGAAGTGTTCAAAATTTCAGAACGTCAACCATACCAAATGAGGTGCCTACCATGGATTTATGTTTGAAAAGAACGAAGCACACAAATGTAAGTTTGATATCGTTACAATTTTTGGAAAATCTTGATTCCGAGCGCGACAGCTCCAACTTAGCAACAAAGCTCATTCATTTATGGTTAGGCACAAAAGGCACTACGTACAATCATAAAACATACCAAAAAAACCCTTTCATAAAAAACATATTGAAGCACATTAGTACAATACGAAAACCGCATACACCATAGACATAAACACGTTTACCACACCACCGTACATATCGGAGAGAACCTAACTAGTTTGTAAACACGCGTTGCTGACACGTAACGTATTTCTAGCTGGGCACATATTCTGGAAAATCAAAAAAGCGTCTGTTAGCTATACTACAACAATTTTCAGGTTCACTTAGACAAGTTCGAATAGATGATATGCACTTATAATAGGTAGATATAGGTTTCTAAATTGGACCACAAGTTGTGGCAAATTACTTAATATCTGCATTCTTCTTTACTACTTATCGTTGACTTAATATACAATTCGAAAACCATGTCTCTTCCGGGAGTTTGTTGTACTTTCATTGTGCTGTGATTTCAGTTTGTGTTCAAGCTTCAAACAGAGTTGATGTTTGGTAGAGAAAACGCGCACTTTCGGTACCTACTTTATTTGGCCTTTTGCCAAGGTCAGGAAGCTGTCGAAGCAATCCGGGGTTAATAATATGAAAAAATATCCCTTCTCTACGACGGTACCAGGCCACACACGGCAAATTTTGTTAAAACCATACTACAAAGCCATGAGTGGGAGCCTGTTCTAGTATTTAAATAAAACACTGAGTCCTTTGTTAGGTTGACAACTCGACATTACTAAGAGCACAACCCGGTAGAAACCGAATGATACCGATCCCATAAAATTCATTTGAAATATGCTATAAGGTTACGATTCGCTAGGAACGAATATAAACGAAGTAGGCTTCTGCCGCTAGTGTCGCTGTGACTAACTCGGGATATGTGAAAAGTATTTAGTATTGCAAAACCAATACAAACGAAATTCCGCGAAATTCGAAACAGGAAATACAAAAAGCTTCCATGTTTCGGATAGTTTTCAGGAATGTTAATGCTTTACAGAGGATACTATGAAGAACCTTGCTACGTGACTGGCCCTAACTTCTCGGTAGGTAACCCCTCGGTGCAAATGTCTGACAACCGTATCTGAAAACTATGAAGACGAAACTGACCCAAGCACAACAACCCAATAAACATTACTGACTGCTGTGTCAAGCAAATATTTATGTGGTACAAACGCAAGCCTTACTAAATATTTGAAGAGATTATACTAACATATAAATACCATGTTAAATCACGGGTGACATTGTGCCCCTGACGTATTATTCCATACGGGCAATATGAAAGTACGACACAAAAGTGACTCCATTGACAGTTCGCTAGATAGCCCGAGGTCTGTAAATATTGACGTTGTCAACCACGATTTTACCAATAGCAGGATCATTTGTTACGATTAGAAGGATATAAGTAAGGTAGAATGATTTTTGCTCGTCCACAATGGAGTTCATAGGTTATCGGTTCATATCTGATAGATTAACGTGGATCGTGTTGGTTTATCGCCGACGTCGAAAGAAACATAGACGAATCGAAAAAAGGCCCTTTGGTATTCACTGGTTAGAGAGACGCACAATCAGCAACAATACATAAATGGACAACACACTAAAGCTAATAAAATATCTCTATTTGATATATAACATATCAACAGAAAATAGCAAACGTTGCCAGGTGACAGTTGTTCTCATCGTTAGATCGATAGGTCGTCATCGATAGATAGACGCCATTTAATGATTATCATTGTGTGTATTTATTAAATGCCTGCCTTACAGCATATACGGGATAATAGTATCACACAGGTCGCAGAGAAACAGCGGCCTTTTCCTCATTCCGTTTTATTTTGAAACACTCGGGTTTTTATCGCTCATCCAGGTTTATCAAATACCCCCACTGGCGCCTCGGTGACATTTTTATACTTGAATACGTTCGAATAGACGTGATAATGTAATGCCACGCGACAAGTAGCCAGTGGGTGTCGGAAAATGGACTGGACTCTTTATGCTTATTATTTGTACTCCTAAATGATTACCTACTATGCTATAGAATAATATAGCCGTGTGTTTTTTGTTTTATAGGTACCGCCAAAATAGATGGTGATTTTTATAGAACGTTAAGATTGTGTACATTGCAGTAATACTACACCACAATGAGGGCAGATACTAAAAGCAGAGTATTTGGGTGTTGTATATATCATTTCTATAATAATTATGTATTTCACAGTTGTAGGTTACGTATGGGCAGCTAAACGATTGCAGGAAATTTCGGTCGGCTGTCTACTCGTATGGTAACCATATGATTTTTCGATTAGGACCAAATCGAATAGGCCCTTTTTATCACAATTAGTTTGCCGATTTGACTAACGTACAGTCAGGTGTTTCTAGACTACTCCGGAGATCGTTCAGTAAATCCAGCACAGATTAAAGTAGAAAGAAGGACAATTACATTATCATATCCATTCGAGAAGTGGAATACATTTTGAACTAGAGAAATCTTCGCAGGTGAACAAACAATTGATTTGTTTATTTCCGACCATTCGCCACCAACCAACCAACCAACCACTGTAGAACTTGCGTCTTTTTTTCTCTGCCTCATGCCCAAAATTGTCATCATCACCCTTCTTTTTCATCATCTGTACCTTGCGTGGTAACCCACTCGTACCGGAGCGCTCGTACACCCATAGGGATTAACATCTATGCATTTACTACCGAAAACACGTTTACGTTGCGCCTCCATCTTAAGCGTCAAATATGCCTGTATATAGGGCATTTATAATTCTTCAGTTCCATTCTGTTCGCTAATGAAAAGTTTACTAGTGAATCACTGCAACAATTAATACACTTCACCTAGAGAACCGCGAGGAAACGAAAATTGGCGTGCATCGTCTATGTGAATAAAACTGAGGCGTCATCGATTCCATGCTGATAGCTTGACCAATACGAAAGAAAGCTGCCGGCTGATCGCTAGGCCATACGTCGCAAAATCTTACAGGACACAGTATATTTACCATGCTCACTTATTGAGCGTCTCGCGGATATGTCTCTGTAAGAAATTGGCCACATGAAAATTGTAAGTTTCGGGAAACTTCCGGAAGGCGAAGTGTGATCCATGTTCGAAACAAACCACCTCGGGAAGCTTATAGTTTGAAACGCCCTGTAAATGAGATACGTAACAGCGGCGTTAGCACAGTTTGATACTACTATATTAAGCTACTTTGTTGTAAAACGTGTTATCGATATTTTTTTTTTTAACACAGCATTGCACGCAACCATGCAAGTAATGCTGGCCATACGAAAAGGTAAATTTGACAGAAGTACACATGCCTAGCGGAATATTCAGCGAACAGACCTGAAGCTGAACGACACCAGTATGTAATTGTTCTTTCACTTTATCTATTCTTTAAGATTAAGTATTGATAACCGTGAATCTGTTTCGAAAATGTTTTTACCAAGCAAACATACAGCGAGATATATCTATTGTTCACAGTGTTAATCTGACAAAGAAACTCGTCCCTTGAACAGGTGAAATTGGACAATAGAAGGCATGGTATAACCATTTAGTTAAATTTTTGGTGGGCCTCATATCCCTGCAATTTAACAATGTTCGTTATTATGCTAACTATCTACGACAATAGTCCAGAATAAGTTAGAGAAGAATTACACATTGAACAATAGATACACGGTTAGTTGTTCCTACCTGTCTGGTCATAATAGCTTCGGTGTCGTCTTTGCCCGAGTACAAGTAATACGTATCCTTGTGTGGATTGCCGAGGTAACCGGCCATCTCCTCCGAGATCGCCACGTCTATCAGCTTGTCACGTTTACCATAGAGAAGTAGCGTGGGGACGCCTAAGAGACACGAGTGCATAGATAACAGATCAACTGTTAACAGGATCCCTTATAACCGAGATTGTCCTAGTGCTTATGACAAGAAATCTGACCTATTCACAATTTATTACGAGGAACTATTCTTTTTCGTGTGCTACTATTATTGTCGGACACGTCTACACACCCCGCTGATGGAGCTGACGACACCAAGGCTCGGCGTCGTCGTATCTGCTTTGAATCATGGTCATCATGGACGTCACAGTTCCAACTGTATCGGTTGAAGGCTTCGAGTATGCGGCGATAATTGCAACTGCAAAACCCATCATTGGCTTCTGAGCCCAAGGCCGGCGAAAATTTCGATTGTACCAGTGGAACAATGAAAGGGGACTTAACTGACTGTGAATACATGATACCAAAGCAGAACAATTGTTATTGTCGATAATGTTACTACATTATATCTTATGCACGCAACTATAAACAACCTATTATGTTTCTTTTGTCTTTACTTTTTTTCTCCATAGAATTGTCTACTTCTAGAGAGATTTATTACTCACGTAAGCTGTCTGCAGCCTGCCGGAGCAAAGAAGACCATAGAGTTGACCGTAATGTTAGAGTTGAGGGCCACCTGAATGGCTGAATACATCGCCGACGAATGACATAGCAGAATGTCGACCTAGAACATTGGAAAGTTGGCCATGTAGTTATAGCAGTTTTGAAGTATTCGAGGCTTCAAATTCCATTCAGCCAATACCTACGACACGCTACGTTAAAACGTATCCCTTGCACTTTCGTCGAAGCATTCTCCTTGGGATCAACAAGCACAGCCTGGACGTTTACAAGCAAGTTGTTTACCTCTTTGACGTCGATTGCTTCTAGGTAGCTTTTGAGTAGATCCGTCTTCTCCTCAAGACTGTGCCAGTAATTCTGTGTTTTCATGGAATAGTGCAAGTCTGTAATTTTCAATTAAAGTAAGATAACAGTAGTAATTGTAACGCGTATTGTTACGAAAAAACGTAGTAATTACTAGTGACGCTTGATATGATGACATAATGATATAGGCTCTTCATTTTAGGCTTTGAACACGCTAGAGACCTCGTAGTGATAGTCAGATTAGTCGACCTACAATATTATACCTGGGAAGGTCGGGACAATGACATTGGCTCCAACATGGTCGAGTGCTGGAATCAACATGTCAAAATCACGATGGGAGCCAGGAGCTCCGTGAAGAGCGACGACATTAGGTCCGCCTTGACGTCCGCGATCGAGACCCGTGTGAATGAAGGGAACCTAGCATGGCGTAGAAGGTCAGAATGAGAGCTATAATGATTACTAAATTAGCTGTCTGTGGCTGTTTATGGCTATAAATTTACTTCAAGGCCCCCTAGTCATTGCCCTGGAGTCGTTGCTTATTTGTTTAGGGACACTGTTTTGCACGAGTGCCTATTGAACGCATCCATTAATGTAGTGATCGGCCATCGATGCATTTAACTTGAAAGCAATTCGTGCGTCACCAAATGTGACTCGGGTTAATTACGTTGACCTTTTTGGTTTAGAACATCTAGTTATAGAAAGGTAGTGACTCAGAGGTCGCAACCCGTAAGACGCAGATTACTTTCCCGTAATCAAGACCGTAAGTGGAGATTTCCTGTATATTGGACATACGTGACAAATTATCCAAAAGCATCGAACAAGAAGCAGATGTGGATCGCGAATCCTCCTATTGTCGACGGTCGTACGCTTTTTTTTTGTACTTTAAATCTATCATCTGTTCGACTCTACCTCTAGTGTGAATCCGTTGGCGCTCACGTTCTCCCAGCCAGGTTTTGTATGTTTCCACTCCTTATACAATTCTTCACACGAGTGAACCTGTAACACGGCAAAAAACACCAACTTAGTACAACAACAAAGTACCCTAAAAATATAAATGTAAACCAACTTTTGTCGCAATAGAAACACTTCCAGACTACAGCCGACAAAAATACTTAGCTATAACCAGCTTTTTTTATACGTCTAACAAAAGAACAGATACTGATTTCCATTATGCTATTTATTTGTTCCGCCCACGTTTTTTGCCTGTCATTACTGTTATGAATAACTTCTCAATTTTTTCAATATACGACGTGCTATTTGTAGAGCAGGACATATTTGCTTAAATCACTCGATTGACAGGCACCGGCGGTTGGTCTATTGGTCCCAAGCACAAGTGTAAAAAATACAATGACTTATTCGACCGGTGTCTCTGCGTAGTAACACGGGGAAAGACGACTTGATCAAGGTGGCTCGTCGATCCCGTCGCTCAGAACTGTCGTAAATATTGTAACTATAAGAACGCATTAGAAGAGCGTAGTTGCCCGGCAGACAGAAAAAGTTAAATGGGGCAAATAGAACCAGATAATGACATTTTCGAATACCCCAGTGAACCAACGCACCGGAAACGAACGGCGCCGGCTTTGTCAATGAGGCCGGGCACGTGCAGCGGGTGTACACAGGTGACGATGGCAAGATTAGGGCAATCTTTTACGTGTTTTATGGCCGCCATCCGTATGTTTATTTATACGTACATCATAGCGTACACATGAAGAGTTATTTGAATATACCGTAATGAAGTTGTCAGTAGCACGCGAAAGCAATGCAGATATAATTGCAGAGTAATTATTGTACAATACATTGCTTCATTTTCCGCTTGAATCGAACGTTTAAGTTTACCGACTTATATTCTTAGGTGTGTGGTTACACGTAGTCGATGAATCAATTCAAGAAGGCGATGCGCTTCTTCTGTGGTTTGTATATATATATTTGAAGTAATAGAAATAATAATGCTCAAGCAACAGCCAGGCCTCTAGCTGATTTTTGTAGTAGATATATCTCTAACCGTGATGAATTGTGGGCGGATGCGCGTCAGGACGGTCACTCGTATCTTCATGTTTACTTATGAGATATGAACGCGCTGTACGTGGCAGGTGTCTCGGTCTAGTAATCTGTTGACAAAATGTTTCTCTCGTAGATATTTCATCTATCGTAAAAGAGAAACATGTCGTTGAAAGCTGTTGGACCCATTGATCTTCAAATAAGCTAACCGTAGAAGAGTGAGATAAAGACTCCAGCCATGTGTCGCTTTAGGAACCTTGGGGTGTATGGCTTATATTCGTACTAGCACATTTTTCTTTGAGATATTATTAAAATATTAATATTTTACTTTGGCAGATAGTCTAGTGCATACACGTTTGATAATATAGGCCTTAGAAAGAACATTAACCAAACAATTTCATGATCGTTCAAGGATATCGTTTTCTCAATAAGTACTCAATAAACTAGTAGATTTGCCGTGATCACATCAAAGATCACTGCATTTTTCTGTAAGCGCTAAGTTTCATCTACATGATGGTTCTCTCACAATGACACTTTCTTGGCCAAACTCGTCCATCAGCTTCGTGACTCTCGGCGACTCTGTGTAGAATTCAGTGCGTACAAAAGCAACAGAGAGATCACTATTGGTCGACCTATTCATTTGGCAGCAGTTAAGATTATAAAAAAATTATCAGTTACTCAATTTTTTATTGTTTTCAGCTACCTCAAATGGACGGGACCTTTTTACGGTAGAAGCTTAATGATATAGAATGGGTCCCTTACACCGTGGTAGAACGAGCTAAGCTATGTTGTTATATTCATAATGACAACCTAAATCACTTCCGCCAATGCACTTCCCAGAAGTCTCGGGAAGTGCGTCGGCAGTAAAGAACATACACGTTGATAATTTAGAAAAAGAAACGCCTTCTCGAGTAGACTTTTCTCAAAGGCCTTTTGCTTGACGCTAACTTTTTCCGAAAGAATAAAAAATCAGAAGATTTACAGCCAAACCAGTTGCTCAAAAAGCGTGAAGTAAGCGTATAAGCCGCAGACGTTTCCGTTAATTTCAATGTACGAGCACATGTACGGAACGGTGGTCGTCATCGAGAATTGTTTTATTTGGAGTAGCTTCGTCTTCTAGTTGAGTACGATATACTTGAATTCGATACCATGTCTAAGCCCGAATAAAGAAAAACTATTCTTTAGTCGTATTGAAGGCCGCTACAGTAATGCTGCCCAGCATTAAATGGGTCGATCAGGTCATATATATCCATTCAGCATTTGATCACTCTTTGTCCGTCGTTTCCAACAAGCCGTCATTATTCTAGAAGTAGCAAAGAAAATTCAAGGTAAGCGCAAAATCCTCGCCATATGTCCAGATTTAGCGGACCAGGTTGTCACATTTTCATAAAAACTACGGCCAGCACTAGTAAAGCGAATTAGTTCTCGTTTCCAAAGCTAAAACTAAAGATATTCATCAAAATATTTTGTGTACGTTTCTTTTTTAGTTTCGATGCTAATAATTTGCCTCTATTAGTCAAACGACCAGTCTCTTGGTAGGCCGCAATGTATGGTCCACAGCCCTTGTTTTACTTATCTTTCGATACTACAAAAAGTTCAGGTCTGTGGGTTTTTCCAACTGAAAACAACACTTCAGAAGACACGAATTAGGCCGATTTTTGTGGCTTGTTAAAACCTACGCATCTGGTAGTGTCTCCCTTAAAAGAAGATTTATATATGTATGTATGTATATATACCATGTGAAGTAAAAGTCATTTGCCATTTTAAGGGCCTTTAGTTTACATGCGTCGAAGTATCAGGGGAATAAAATGAAACTAACTAAAAATACTTAAACTAAAAACACGCAAAAAAGACTCTGAAACTGTCACGCTACTTTTTTACAATGTCAGAAGACTTTTCCCGACCCTGCACTTTTGCACTGTCAGTTTTTAGACACCAATGGACTTCTGATGAGCTTCAGCGGCCATTAGAAATTCGTTGAGCGCAATGAACTATGCTGAAACGATGGCCGCGACCTGATATCAAGCGCTATCGCATCACGGTCTGTGTAACTCTCCGTTCGTCGACAGGCGGCGCTGGGTACACAGTTCCTATGGCCTTGTAAAATCTCCTTCCCTTTAGCGACCGAAGCCAGTGGCGTAGATGTCATTGTTTGGATACATCACTTGGTCTTTGACTTTTTAGATTGGTTGACAATTTACATACCTAAAATGCTCAATAAGATGACAGACAACTTCTGTAACCGCTTCTGTTATTGCTGTCCGCAGATGGAACAATTTTTTAAGTTTGATGAAGTTGTGTAGGTCGTTATATCGCGATACTGAGCACAAGACTAGTAATTGAAACGAAATAGAGGTCATTTTGTTTCATTCCTCGACCTGGATAAATTTGACCTTTAGCATTCTTACTCTGCCGTTTTTTCGTTTATCAGTAAGCGAACTCTTACCTAAATAAAATATACAGGCCGCTTTGGTGCCGTAAATGGCTTCGATGCTTCTATCGTATAGGGGTGACCGCTGTTTGATCTAATATTGGGACCAGTATTGGGACATGGGTAAGCAGGTAGAATCGGTGGTTGTCCGAAAATGACAAAAAAAAAACATTCGCTATAGTTTGTCTAGTTTACTAATGTAAAAGACTTCCAGCGTTTCACCGTACATTCGAAAAGGCGGGAGGTGGCATCGTCATAAACAACTCTCCGGACCCCTTCAGATCTTTGAAAGATCGTCGCTTACATGAAGTTACACTCAGTTTGTATTTAAATACATCTAGTCTCTAAAAACGGAAACCTTTTTGATATCATTAACAATTATAAAAACAAATTGCACTTTTCACTGACCTTGATAGTGCGTTCTTTATAGAACACCTGCTGATTTTCTGTAAATAGTTGCTTTGTAGGTCGCATACGGTATGCGGGCGTCTCGGGTATTGCTGTCTGGCATGGCTGAACCATTACGGCAGTCTGAACCTGGGAAGTACTCGAACTACGAGTGAGACCCCGTACGGAAATGAAGCGCACTCGCATGATGATGCTTAATGTTACTTTTCAGCCCTTAGCAGGAACAGTAGAGGACTTTTCCAGCGATTTTGTTTGTCAACAACAGGGTCCTGATTAATACGGCAGTAAGAAAAAGCAGAATTTAATCATTTATTAAAATTATGCTATCGATGCTATTGAGGTGGAAGGTTCAAGAAATTTTGGCCATATCCAAATTTCTAGCCAAATTTCAGTAAATCAACCTAGATGCAACGAATTCGAGTACAGGAATATTCGCAAAAATTAATGGTAACGAGCGTTCAGCTTGCTGTTGACTCATGCTAATGTATGCCTTCAGCAAGTACATCCCGATAAAATTGCTATTGCAATAAAAATGTTTAACAAGATAAGACATTCTGTACGCGACGAAGAATCAGATGGCTAAGGTGTTTTCATAGTAGAAATAGTTCGTTTAGAAATGGCCGCTGCCGAAACGCTTAAGATACGGTTGAGAATTACGCGTTTGTGAACAATACCGCACATCGACATCGATACCAGGACACAGGATAGTTGTCAGGATGTTGAGGAAGTTTTGCGACACTACGGAAGACAAACTAAAGTTATGGGGAACCGCTTTAAATATCGAGAAAAGTTGACAGGACAGAAAAACGAAGGATTGCTTTTCTGCGTTCGTTTGTGCTTACAACGTTAGTATCTGTATAGATATTTACTAAATAAATAACGAAAATTAATTGCACGGAGGGTCACCTGTGACACCGTCGAACTTCGCCTGATTTTCCACCAAGTTGACTAACTTACTGAACACTTTGTGCTGATCTGTTTCGACTACGGTGTTCGCCAATCCAACCACTCGCTGATTAATGATTCTTAAGTATTAAATAACTGTCGGCGTCGTTACCTTCTTCCTGTGCAAGGCACAGCACTAAACCGAAAACGGCACCGCTGGTAAGCTATCAGCTGAGTGAATGCTACAAACTGTTACGCGGACAACATAGTAATAACGAGTCAGAAAAAGACTGTGATATGTGCGTGCTACACTGAGTTACACGTAGTTAGCCACACGTAATCTAGTTTTAAAAAGTGCGATCTTAATCCCGCTCTTCTGATCGCCGTATCAGCTGGACCAAAGCCACAGTAGGAGGCGGACGCGGCGCGTTCATTCTTACCACTCCTTCACTTTGCACACGATGAGCAAGTATTCGTATGCAATCGTCACATCTACTCTTGCCCCTCACGTCAGCTACACCGTACTTGTTAGCATTACTATTGCGCCGTCCATGACAAGAAGGCCGATAACAGCCGTTAAAGCAGTTACCATGGGCCAATATGGCATCAAGCCAGCAACTACAGAAGCCTGTCATAGTACCCTAAGTAGATAACACTAAGGCTCGCTGATTACCACGCGATACGATGACGTCAAGACAATTGAACACGAACCGCATCGCACGAAAATGGCGTGCCAAAATTCGACAAGCGAGGAGCAAAATTATGCTAGAGAAAAATGGACTATGTCAAACGCCACAGAAAATAAACGATCCTAGCGATAGTAAAGGTAGAGGTGCAGCGATTGACGCTGGCCGCCGCTATAGCGCAACATTGAAACCTGATAACAAACCAACCAATTTATAATCGCCGGTATTAGAACTGAGAAGATTAGTGATGAAATTATATGCTTTACTCAGCAACATGAAACGGATGGCATTAAATCGATCGATGTTATCAAAAGACCGATACAGATTAACGGAAAGCAAAGAACAAATGAGCCTATGTGTTGAATCCTTGCGGCTACATCACGTTATCATTGCTAGAAATGGTGCTAATCAGATACAGCAGCATGCTTGCATTAAACTGGTCCGTCAATGCAATGGATTACGAATTTCGCGGCATAGCGTAAGTAGTCAGTGGTGCCTAAAACTAATCACAAGGGCACGTCGTAAGGTTTGGTCTTATTCAATAGATTAACATTAAACTAATAGTTTATCGATCCATTCACCCATACGCATGACACTCACTCAGCCGTACGCATTCGGTAGGGCGTACTTATGGCATGCGTATATCATACACTAAAGCTAAAACAAGGCGCAGTCGTCCTAAGATGCGTATCGTTGTGCCAATATATAGTATTGTGCTGATCTCAGTGATGACGCGCAATGGGAGCACGCCAGCCTAATAGGCTTAGCTATACATAATTCGTTTATAGGTATACAAAATAGTCTATATTCGAAGCCAGACGTAAATACGCAGTTCCTCCCACGCCGGGAGGGACCGCCAGCCGCCTTAGACAAGGTTTAGCTAAGGCAGTAGTCGAAAAGTGATTGTTCTGCTATACGTTAAGTTACATCAACGCCTGTACCAATGTTTTTGTTACTGTTATTGCCGTCGACGTCGATGTTTACCGAGCTTCGACCGAGCGGCTTGACAGCTCACGCTTGACCAACCGGCGGACGTCACATCGCCACCATCATCGATGAGAAATGGATTGACGGTGTAGTGGAAAGCCTCATTAGGGTCAAGCGCTTAATGCCGGCCTACTATCGGAACGCGCATTGTAGCAGGAATTTTGCAGCTATTTTTAGAACCGCGCGTTACATAAAAAGTACAAAGAGATAGATGCTTCGAATCTCTGCTCCGATAGGAAAAGTTAGTGATAGTAGACCTGCTTTCGCAGTAATGACAGTTGACGTCAACTGGATACAAACAGAAAACATGCTCTTAAAGGCGTAATCCTTGCTATTTTCAAATCTAGTAACGCGCCTGCCACTCTGAAAAAGTTAATAAGCAGTATGTCAATTGAAATTTATCGGTGTCATCAGTGAAAAATCGGACAAGACTTGTGACGCCTTTCCATATTCCTACATAGGGTGTTCGTTTTCTCCACTAAATTCATCTCTTGAGTTTAATCATGCCTGGTTCGGCCATGGCTAAACGAAGGTAATACATTCCTTCTGTCTTGCCCGCTTGTAATTTTATCGATAATTAGGTTTAGTTTATATTTACGCAGCCCTCAAAAATCCGCCATTATTGATACGCCACGTGTAGGTTTCACTCTTACAAAACAAATGACAATAGAAGTTCTGTCTTAAGGATTGTACGCCATTCTAGCCTTTGACGGAGAGTGACTGAGAAACTATTCGCAGTGACCCCTTTTTTCGTACCTAATGCGTTTCATTTCGTACATGCGATACAGTTTCAATGCCAAATTAAATTACCAACATATTTCTCTTACTCTAATTGTTCTCTTGCATTGTTTTCAATGGCTAATGATGAAAAAAACTCGTCAGTTATTGATATAGTATTCTTTTATTAACTGGCTCTTTGAAGAGGTAATAGAGAAAAATAATTCTTAGCAAATATTAGCTATGCACCACGGCCTTTACAATGTCCATGAGATTATTTCATCTGATACGGACGCATACGCTAGCACCGAATATAGCATCGTTCTATTCGATGCAGAAGGCAGATCACTGGTCTGATCGCTACATAGAGAACAATTGTGAAGCATTTCCTGTAGTTGTAGCTCAAAAACCATGTCCTAAACATACGGTATAATAGAGACACCGAAATACTATCCAAATCCAAACTATCAGGTCAATGTATCTTAGTATGGTAAATAAATTTTCCGCAAAGCAGCGCAAACCACGAGTGCAATTTTTTTACAATTGATGGAGGAAGAGTCAGGGAAAGTAGACAGTCATTATAGACATTAGTGAGAGGTTTCCGCGTGCTGTTTTAAAACAAGCTATTTCAGCATTATCCATGACAGTCCAATGTGAATGGTCGAAAAGTTAGCCCTAGTAAACATAACAAAAGAAAGAAAAAATTCTGAATAATTTGAAAGATTTTTCCTTACAGTTTGAACAAAAAAAAAATAGAACATAGTAGACTTTCTTCAAATCATTAAGACACTTTTTTCAAGCTGTCCGGAAACACCTTTGTTTATGTGTATATTAATAGTTTCAAATTTTCAAATCCCGCCAACAACACATACCCAAGCAGCTTATGTCAATAGAAAAAAAGACAATCCTTTATATAGATCAATACCTGTTTTTCTATAATTGTTTTTATGTACAAGTTTTGACAACCCTGAACTTGTTTTTACTGTACTAAATAGCTTCTTTTAGAAGAAATCAAAACATTTTTTTCAAATTATTTCCCTCATCTCGTTCTGGAGTTTTCGATAACCAGAACAAAACCTGAATTTCACAGTCGCAAATCGACTTTAGAACGAACACGAGGCTTACTAGCAGAAGTCGTAATGTTATATGTGTTATAAAATGGGCATATGAAATCCTTAAGGTTCTATGTGCCGTAGAGTATTATTCTGTTATATCCAGTTACGGAACCTAAGGGATACAAAGTAATGAGTAGACACACTGACTATATTACTATATTATTAACAGTTCCGAACAAATTTATCTATTATCGTCGCGCACAGCTGACAGCCTCATTCTGGTCCTAACAATTAAGGTATCAGATTGGGTCATCTGCTAGCCGCTATGCCTAACTCAGGCATGCGATTTCGTCTTCTATTCAGGAGACGATATTGATTTACCGAGGTATCTTGGCCGTGTGTCTTTTCCAATCCCAACACAATGCGAGTCGTTCGTACGAGACGGTACCTGCTGACGCTCCTGTGTCCGGCTGAGATCTCACTTCCGTTACAGCTATCGCCGTTATGATGATTGACAAAATAACTTCAAGTTAATGATCAGCCGAAGGAAGTTATCATTATCATCGTCGCCACCGTTATAACTAGTCGTAATGATAGTCCCGCCATAATCCACTAGCAAAACACAATGCCGCTGCCCCCACTCCATTGTATTTGACCCCGTCTTGGAAAACTTTCTTCGTATTGTGGCGCCACAAAATGACAGCCGGCGCCGTGGCACGCTAAGCCCAGATGGCCGACGAAGCGGTTCCAATAAACTGCCAGTTTCTTATGCCTGGTCACAAAACTACGTTGCAAGCTGCCTATCTGCTAGCGATGCACTGACTCAGCTATTTTTCTCAGATGAGCAGAGCTGTCTATGAACCTTGGCAATGCTGGAGACGTAAGCGTTAGGTGCAAAATTAACAACGGCGTCAAAAGAAGTACGACAGAAAGCCCAAGAGAGCCAGTGGATAGTCTGAGAGTTTTCTTATCCTTTTTAACTTTAAGTTAGAAGAAATAAAACTTAGAAACGGCTCTAGTTATTTTTATAATGATTAACGCTCAATAAGTCCTAAAGCTACTAAGAAAAAGATGTAAGCAGATATGAAGCTGGCTGATGACTTAAACATTATTATAAACTTGAATGTGATTGAAGGACAAAATATAGACGGCAAATTTTGATGAGTCGACCTAATATATCAGAAAAAGGTCGATAAAAACCTACAATAAAGAGTCACAGCCTTTTGAATCAAGTGACGTGTCAGTTCCGATGTCAAAATTTATCCCGAAAGCCAGTACGTTATTAACACTGGACAGTTATGCGCCAGACGATTTGTTCAACCTGTGGCATAAGAATACACATAGTCTGTGAGGCCATGCGTAATTGGTATAAAAAAGTGCTTATTTGAATTTTACTTCTAAGAACACTGTTTTTCGAGTATCATGATAATAATATCTCGTCTGCTTTTTACTCACTTAATGTACACTATATAGTTTGCATAAATGCGTACGTATCATATCTAAGTCACCCTGATGTTCCTCCCACCATTAGAAAGCTGGCAGTACTAAATAGTCCTATGAGATTCCCATAAGCAACAATTGTTCCTTAGCAAAAGCCTCTCCTCATAAAATGATTCGGGTTATCATTTGGCTCCATCATGACACCGGGGGGGTCGCGTCGTTGCTTCATGTCTTGCCATCGACATATACTACACGATTCATATGAATAAATAATATTACAAAAGCTCCATAATGAACGCATATATACAATCGCTTTATCCAGCGTTCACGTGAGTGATTCACGGAAATCACGCCCGCTATTAGGCTCCTTACGTCAATAACGATACTCCTACAAGCAAGCACATATACACATCAAATTCGGCTGACACCATTTTCGTTAGGTGTATCACTATTCACTAGCTTTCCTATTGCTGGTAATCCAAAAAAGACATATCAGCTGATTGAAATGCACACACACTCGAATGAATATCTCCCGTACCCTACGGATTTGTAGGTAGTCGACGAAATGACTTTGTTGTCTCTGATATCTGTCAGATAGGACACCTCCACAAACGGAGCCGGGAGTCACACAGTCTGAAGAATTCATGCAGTCGATAACAATCACTGGTACTTTTACAGACCGGTCTGTTCTAATTGCGAAGGACAGATCGCATTTACAACGCGAAATGACGCAACTTCGAGTGAGTTACGCTCAAGATGTCTAGAAGCGTTCGCACCGTTTAGCCACTGCTTTTGAATCCCATCGATCCACTTGACTATATTGGCGCCCCAGGTTCACTATCATATATATTCATTAGACCGCCTTACGTAGCTTGTGAGGTGTGCGGCGCTTCCGTTCCCTACTTGGCCTGGGCAACTTCGTGGACGCAGCAATATCACTTTAGCCTACTATTTCAAACGATCTAGAAATCTTACACTGGCTAATCCGTTGAACTCACTGACTCATTCGGTAAGTCAAACAATTTCCGTTTGCCGATTGACGATCACAGTTAAACTAGGCTACAACAATTAGATTGTCCGCGGGATCTGCGGCCCTCACGAACACTCGCGTCTTCACTGCTACACGCAACAGCGCCCTTCTACTATGGCGCGCTCTGAACGTCAGCTGATTCGGTGTATCACTGATAGGAGCCAGCCGAAGACCGCCGGTGCGTTGGTGGAAAGGGCGCAAGATCGGACCATCGAACCACTGCTGGTAGCGCCCTCAGGTGAGGGTGGCTGAAAACTTTGCCACCGTAGCCAAGACCGTCTTTTGCCACTACGCCCGGTACGTGCGCGATTACCTACGCTGCTCCGCTACGATCCCAACGGCATACATATTGCCGCATCATATGTTATTATCGGCACCGTGTTGTAAGAACGTAACTGGCAGGCGTGTCGTTGGGGGCCAAGCAATCGTTGGTTCGAAAGAAGTGACTTGGTTGACTTTCCAACCTAATAAATGTTAATATTAATACGCACTAACTAATTTAGCATGACGTATTCGCTTGGGGGCGGGTTGACTCTAAGAAAATATCACGGGTACCCCGATTCGAACCAGGCAAGCAAGAAACGTAGACGTGGAAGTGCTTTGGCATGCGAGTCGATCACAATTTGTATTCCTGAATATAATACAAATACCAATAGTCGTAGTCAAGCACTACATGTGCCTAGTCCCCGAAACGCTTTAGTGTATCAGCGGCGATAGAAATCATAGCGGCTGTTGTAGAGTTCTCATAGGCACAAAGATATCACACTTTGAATATTACTTAATGTGACTTAGGTAACGAATCTCTTTAACGCACTCTACTTGTCCATTTATTGCATAAGTTTGCAACCATAGCGTGTAGTAATTTAGTACTCATTATATGAGGCGCGTTCTACTCAAGGTAGCGATACTTAAACTGCAATCGGCAACCATTTTGTATAGCTTCTTAGAAAAGCCCGCGCCCTTTATGCAGATGCCAAAAGCATTGAGTATTTGGCATTCACGAAAACAACATAGCGTGCCATTTAATCAAATGGTTAAAATTATTGAATTAATTATTCCTAGATCAATGCTAGGGTAGTTTAGTACGAGAAATTAATATCACAAGTTTTACGTCCGGCAGTCTAGCCTATATGTAATGCTTCAAACGGCTGGCTTTTACTAGTACAGAACCAAATTCCGAATTCTAATCTGGAGGATTCCATGTGTCTCTAGATTTAATATGTGACATTACAGGGACAGGTACGAGATTAACGGACAGAAAACAATGTTTTTTGTAATTTGGGGCCCACTAACAGCTTACGCAACAGCCAACACTGCAGGGAAGTCTCGAGCTTCCTCTCTTTGTCGGGGGTTTGTTTCTAAAGGGCAGTTCAGTGTTCTACCAGTAAACAACTGAAGTTAGCAAGATGCACGCGTCCCTATCTTCTCTGAATACATCCTTTAATACAATAGCTTCTCTGAGTTAGGCAATTCAACGAAGCACACAATTTTTTCTATATTGTAGCAACGACGATGCTTGATTGCTCTAGGATGGTGATTGACCGGGGTACAGGAGGGTATTAGATACCTACCACAAGCCGGAACTGCAATAATTTGAACGTCCGTCTCAATTATCCACGTTGCCGGGTAGAACGCCCTCATTACGCGCCCAAACTTTTCGGACATCCTATAAATTAACAGTGGGACACCGTTGCGTACGACCCGCGTAAGCGATACATGTATCGTGCGACTCACTAAACAACCCGATCCTGCCCCGAACTTAGGCAGTAACTTCCGTGGTGTGTTGGCGTGGAAGTCGTAGGAAGATGGATTTCGCAGCGAGGGCGCGAAGAGGGTGTCTCTCTAAGGACTCGCCTTCGTTAGCGAAGCTGGAGGTGAACCTCTGTTCCAGCTTGGATAACGAAGCACCGGGTTTTTGAACTAACCGCGATTTCGTCGGCTGTTCTGGCACAACGGCGTTAAACCCCTTTAGTAATTCGGATGGCCTTACGTGTAGAGCTTCGCTGGCCTTTGCATACAATTTGAAAGTAGCCATCGTGAACATCGCGAGGATGGGGGAGTCGGAGGACTCCAGCAGTCGCACAGAGATTCTCCAGTAACCGTATAGATTGTACCGCTCCACCATTCCGCCCCCCTTCGGGCCTATTTTGGTGGTCTTTACATGGCGAATATTGGGGCGTGCTAGATGTTGCCGGATACATCGGCCCCAAAAGCAGCTGGAATTATCTGCAAAGACCGTGTAGAGGGCTCTGTACCGGTCCCAAGGGGTGGAGAGAACCTGTACTAACACTTAGTCCACGTCTAGCCGAGAAAGGGTGAACAAAACGAGCGCAAAAATAAAAAATCACTGTTACAAAACAAAGGCGCCTAGGCCGCTGTTCCCAGGCAAGCATAGTGGCCCTACAAGTTCAGGCCTAAAAAAAGCAACGGTGGTTCTATAGGCGTCTGGAGCGGAAGGCTCTCATCGTCTGATTTTGTACGCTGACAAGTGCTATAACTGCGGACGTGCTCTTGGATCGTTGTTCAGACGTCTCTTTCGGGAAAGTAACGCAACGTAAACCGGTAAGCAGTTTTTGTTAAACTCGGACGGCCTTAATAGCAAAGAGCGCATACAGCCGACTGCGCTAATCGCGGGGACCCCGATTAGAGACCCCGTAGCCCAAAACGGTACATAGTATCTACCTATAGAAATGGGCCAGGAAACTTCAATCCTTTGACGGCAATACGATCTAGCCGTTCCATAAGCATGGTCACCACCAAGGCCAGCTGATGTGGTACAGACGATTCGTGGCCGGCTCTGTCACTAATCATTTTTAGGATTAGTGACGGTGCGTTCGTATTGCAGTTTGCCGTGCTGCGCAAGTGGCGCACACGAAGTCATACTTCAACAGCTCCAAAGCCCACCAGGCCAGATCGCCGCAACGGTCCTCTGTTTTGCAGGTAGTAAAACTGCGCTGTTGTCAGCGACTACGGGTAAAATTTATTACCTAGACAACAGCCACTGTGTCACTGACAAATGCCACTTCGTCTGGTGGAATGCAAGGACTACTAGGCATTTCAAGTCGCCGTCAAACTAGACGAGCAACAGCTCCAGGCTGGCACCACTCGCATCGGTCCGTTCTTCGGTCGGCAAGTCTATTGGCGAATTTCACAGGACGGATCCACTCGTCATGGCCTATTTCGAAGCCACGTCTTCTCATGAGGCATAGGTCACGCGAAGGGCAGTTCTGGTTTCAGCAAATCTTACAGCAACTTGTAACTTTAGCGAAGCCTGCTACAAACCGGCGGGTATAAGATGCCGGTCTCGGGAAGCCTTGTAACCGACTAGTAGTAATCGATGGCGCCGTGACGTCTATCGCCGTAATCTTTTCCGGGTCAGGGGAGTTTCCCAGCGGGGAAACTGTATGTTCAAGGTATACGACTTTCTGCGTAGTGAACGAACACTTCGACGCACACCGAGGTTATTTAAGTCCTTTCCGAGGATTGTGCAGATGCTCCTCGAACCCCGAGAAAAGACGATGATATTACTGATATGGCCAAAACCATACATTGCCGCAATTGCCTTAATACCGGGTTCATCAGCCGCTGGAACGTCGCCTGGCAATGAGCATTGGGCAAAGGGCATCCGCTTGGATTGATATAGACTGTATGGGTTATACAGTGCAGTTTTTTCATTTCCTTTAGCTGCCATGGAGATTTGCCGATAGTCTTTCGCTAGGTTCAAGCAGGAAGGTATTTGGGCTCCTTCTAACTTATTAATGACATCGTCGATCCTAGACAATGGAAAACGTTTTTGTCATTGCGTTCAACTTGCGATAATCACCATAAGAGTGAATCAAATTGTCTTACTTTTCTACCAGGACGAACGGAGAAATTTACGGATTGGACGAAAGGTTGATCGCATTGTCATCCAGTATCTGCTATACTTCCTTTGCGATGCGATCCCATGTCGCAGACGCAGCTTACCAAGAGTGTGCATACCGAAGAGAATGATCATCGCTGGCGAGGTGCGTTACGGGTAACTTGTTTGGTTTCTCGAATAA
The DNA here is from genome assembly GCF_002532875.2 of Varroa jacobsoni. Lineage (NCBI taxonomy): Eukaryota > Metazoa > Arthropoda > Arachnida > Mesostigmata > Varroidae > Varroa > Varroa jacobsoni. Next base: position 36,028 of record NW_019213653.1, read on the forward strand.
ATACCTGATCTCATAAAGTAACAGCCTCACCACATACTTACAAATGTTATTGATTCTGGCTATTGCCGATACACAGGCCAATATACGGTATACATTTTTCATTTCATCTTTGCTTTATTCTATACGTGGGAAGATCAAGTAACCAGGTAAGTTTCTCTAACGTAGCCAACAACATAGTATCGTAACCTTTTAAACAGGAGCACCACAAAAATGGAAACTGTAGTCTCACAATCCATCGTATATACGCGTACATTTGTATTTGTAAAGCTTTTTATTGTGTTAATTTTGATAACAAAACACGTAACTGCTGGTGGTTTGTAATCAGATGATTGGCGTTTGTTCAGGTTCGGTGTTTGCAGTGTTTTAACCCGTATCTCTTAAATTCTCAAATTCATTGGTCTTCACAAGGTCAGCTACCTTTGTGTATTGCTTAGTTAGACATATTAAATGCAACGCTTGCGAGCGCTGCGACCACTGCATCTATATCATAATAAGCACTGCACGTGCACGGGAAACACCTGTAACGGCATACTGCGGGGCGGTGAGCTTGACACGACAAAGCCGATTATTAACCGGTTTGCAAAAAAAAATGCATTTAATCGAAATTAAAAAGGGAATCGGCAACAATGTTCACACTTGAGCTAAACTTTTGAGTAACAGACACTATGAATAAATAAATGCAAAATTATATAGTAGGCGTAAGCGTAAGTGCCCATACAACAGGTTCTACTAGTATTCTCCGCGTCAGTTGTAGGTAAGCAGAAAACGTATTTTCCGGAAGCCAAGGGCCATACAAGTTTTTTTTTTCATTTTAACGCAGTCATGCTTTGTATGACGAACAGTTCGCTGCTTGCCGAACTTAAAAAGTACTAAGATACATAAAAAAAAAGGTCCTCCTGTGTGAAAAATAAGAGTATCGAGAGCATTTTTGCACCAACTATTAATTAACAGAAACTATTAACCATGGCTCTAGCATTACGATACTGTTAAAACAACATACACCAAATGAATCTAGACTTTCGTAATTGTTCCATCAATGCACAATAAGCGCATACGTGCAAACAGAGTTAGTTTGCATGGACACATTGTATAGAAGGTGCAGAGGGAAGCTTTCACACAGGTCGGTATTCACCGCAGTGATCAAAAACGTACCACAGTGTTTTAGATACTGTGTTAAACAAAAGCTTTAAAGGCAGCTTTAAACAAAGGCTTTAATAGTGCAACAATGATAAACGCGCAGATGATTTGAAAGACATTTTCGCCGCTGGACGGTTTTAACAATGACGTTGCATATTTTTGTGATGGTTTGCGATGAAACCCAATGAACTGAGAAGGGAACACACATAAAATGAGGGTAAGCTATAATGATAAAAAATGAAAAAGCCAGTTGGTTTTATTTCTCATCGAACGAACGATTTCTGACGGGTATTTTATGGAAAAGCCTAATTAATAACATCCCTTGATGGAACGTGTCGAAGACTTCCGGCCCAATAAATGCTACGCACCCCTCCTGAGCAAGACCCAGCCTTATGTACCCTTACACGTAGATCGGCCTTCGTTTGGTAATTAAGTTGATAACTTAAGATTTCCCTGGCTCCTTTCGGGTCAATGATCATCGTCGTATAGTAGGTGCATATAGGAGATGGCATGCAAGACCCCATCCATTTGAAGCGTGGCTCTTAGTTACTTAACAATCGCGACTGTCCACTGACTCAGGAGATAGTATATGGTCTTTCTCCGAAGAAGCAGAGTCAGAACGACTCAGCACGAATCGTGACACACGGTTGCAACGATATTTGCCGCAATGACGAGGTTCGACAGTTAGAGGCTGGCGGCTGACCGGTTGAAGCAGCAGTGTTATGTATTCACAGACGGCCGGAACTGGAAATACGTTTATTGTAATTCTTATAATTTTATGTCCGTTTTAATACGAAGGCAATCTGCAGAATCAGGGTTCCTCAGTCGGGTCCACTTCCTTGCAAGGTAGGTCAGGATCACTGAAAGTTATTTGGATTCCATTAACCATACTAATTGAATTTCCTAAGACCTTATAAAATTACACAACGCATGGTAGACATATACGGACCACTAAACAAAAGTTCAGTGTTTTACGTTCGGTCGCTTCACTTTTCTACGCTTGCTTTAACAATATTAGGTTCAAAGTTTTGTGTGCTTCAAACTAAAAGGGAACAGAAAGATGGCAGAAAATAAATATTTTGCCCATAAAAATTGGATAAACATATTCGACGAGTTTGTTATATCTTCTGAAGTACGCTCTATTCTTCTCGACAAACTTCTGTTTCAGACTCCAAGGGGTCATGACCTTTATCAAGGTCATGACCCCTTGGAGTCATGGAATGACTCCATCCTTGAAGTGTTCCTGCTCAATTCCATGAAAACATCATGCGCGCACCCATAAGCTCAATCGTGAGCTGAATATAATAGTAATAATAATACTAAAAAGTTATTTCACTAGTAAGGTAACAAAATCCTCTGTTGAAACAGGAATAAAATAATTATTGCTATTCAGAACAATTTCATTATAAATGCGTTTGTATCCCCCCGAACTAATTCGGTTGTGTGAACGCATTAATCTTCCTCATGTCGCCTGCAATTGATAAACTATAAACTAGTGCTCGATAGATCGCCTCTTCGTTCTTCTCCTTTGCGAGATCGACTTTTTATTTATTTGGTGACTTGAAGTCACAGGAGCGAATTAGCAAAGGTCCTCAATAAAGTAGACCAATATCTAAATTAGATATTATTCTAAACATCGTTGATGTCATCGTAGCAGGAGTCACCTGGAAAAGATCCTTACAGCGTTTGACAACGCGAAGTTTTTGCCTAAGAAAGGTAAAATATAAACTAGTCACCTCTATATAGGATATGTGTGTCAAACGAAAATGGTTTCTTCGCAAATTTCCCATAAAGGAAAACAGACAACTCTGCCATACCTTTTACCATTCGATTATTTTCATCCGCAATTAATTTACCAATATCACTGGTAGACCACACTAAACGTTTGCCGTATTACTGGGGAATGGCAAGCGTTTACCGGCGGCCAAGGTCATGCAACCTGAGGTTACGGACTCTGCTTGGAAAAGCCCTATTCAGATGTACCGTGGGCACGTTCAACTTAAATCAGTATAGGACCCAGTCATATCATCATAACTGTGTAGTGGTAGTATGCTTCTCCCCAACCTCCTCAAATTCGGAACCCAGCCTTTGAAGCTACGTACAACCCACCCCAGTTAGACTTTCTAGTGGGGGGCAAATCTTATATGCTGTACTGAATAGGTGACACAATAAGAATAGCTTAAGAAAGAATGGTAGTATCTCGTCCTGAATATATATTTATAGGTCCATGAATTTTAAAGACCGTACGTTAATATCGCGGTTAGAAGCGAGCTAAAGTTGCATTACTTGGAGCTTAAACGTGATCAATAGTCAATTGTCAGATACCCGAAACAATACTAAACTGCAATTATTATTGCAAAGTTAACTGCGAATAGCAGAAATTATCACTGCTCGCTATAACGAAAATTTACTCAGACAAATCTTAATCGTACAGTACGAACGCTAGGAAGTAACGGTTCCGGTATAGCCGCATAGGCTTTGCTGTCTGCGTCATCCGATTTGTAACAATAAACACTTACGTCAAGGGATGGTTTACACAAAACTTTTAGTTAATCGTACCCGAGAAAAGACAAAATCGTCCAATTCATAACGATTGTTTAAAGGATTTGTTTCGAAACAGATGAGAAATTGAGCTGTTGAAAGAGTCGGGGTTAAAAACAAATTGCTATCTTAAAATAGGAACATCAACAAGTGGCAGAGACCTGGCAACAGGAAATAGCATTTTTTTTTTTTTACTATCTAGGTGAATCAAATTTGCTAAAATTGGATAATCGATCAACTTTACTATTGAAATGTGATTGCATTGCTGCAGAAAAAAGCTGGTCTTCTCAGCCCACAAGAGCTTTTTGTCGGACTTGCTGCAAGGAACAGCGCCGAAGGCGGGATGATCTGTGAATTTCTTAACGCGGTTGCGCCAGGTGCAATCGAGAAACTACAGAGCATGGTAGTTGTTTTTCCTGCCTGCTACTGCAATCTGGTATCATTTTAGGCAGCCATAGCGACCATGATTAGGGGAATATTGACTACCTGCTTTATTTCGAGGTGATTCTACTCTTCGGGTGCGTTCCTCATCCTTAAAATATATCGTGACAGGATACGTTCTAAGGAGACAAGCACCTAAAATGAATTAAATGGTCACGAAAAACAGCCACAGGAATGTATATACGTAGAATCCAGGATCGAATACTAATATCAACTACCATTACTACATTGATAATGATATATCGAACAAGGTAACATGTCTTTTTCCGAGAATGTTTACTTACTTAGTAAAAAAGAAAAGTAAAACAGAAAAACTCTAAATAATTTTTTCTTTTCAGGCAGTTCTAATTTATGATCTATTACTCTTTTTTTTTGTCGAATTACTAGCGATTTTTGTCAAATTGACGAATGATATATTGCTTGCATATATTTACCACTTACATGTTCACAACTTGCATGCTATACTTTTTGCGTTTTCTCAAATGGCATCTGGCTCTTCGCGCAAGAGTCTGGCTAAACGCGCAGAGAAAAACACCAATCGTCAATCTAGAAATGCTTCGGAAGGTCAGATACGTCGTTGTTAAGCTGAATCTACTTCAACTTTCGGTAAACTATGATGGATAGCGGTGCACGTATCAGACCAGAGATCTGGGATTCTATTCAAGTAAGGTCGGTGCCTCATTTATTAATTAGCAATCACAATTCGCAACTTTCACAATCTACTAGAGCGATTGGAATACCACTTTGATAGTGTTGAGCCTCGAGGTCACAGGGACTTGGCATACGTGCCATATCTTCCATTAGACTCGCATCTCCTATTCAATATCATATCATCCATTGTAGTACAGAGCTGCCTTTTCTGCACCTCACTTTCCTTAAAATGTTAGCTAAATAAAAATTAACTATCGAATTAGTATATTGATATTCGAGGCGAAAGAGCAAAGAAGAAATATAACCTTACATTTTTTATTTATCTTTATTCTTTTACAGACAAAATATTTAGCTAACCGTTCACCATTTATATAGTAGATGTTTTATCGCAATCTTTGCACGTAGTCGCTGACAGACCGATGGAGCGCTCTAAAACCACGTACGTACCATTTACGGACCGTCCGTTTACAGAACTGTACGCAAAGCAGTGATTGTTTTTAATAAGGATTTTTAGCGATATTTTTTTTGTCGTGATGAAAGTAACAAGTTTTACAATAAACGAAAGATGTCTCGATGACGAAGTAGTTAGACGATTACCTCGATCTGTAAACTAGTAAGATCATTTATGAGCAACGATGAAGGAAATGCGGTTTTCTTTTAGTTCTCTCTTTGATTTCTCTAGAAGCCACAATACTAGGCGTGTGGCTAATTAGAAGAGACAGATTACAAGGCAAATCTTTCAAGGGCGTTCCAAAAAAGATGTTTTTTTCCTTGTCATGTCCTATTGATCAGTAACCCAATATATTATTAAAATAGAATACAGACGAAATGCTTTTCGAAACTTTCCTATAGATAATATTAATAGTGAATACAATTAAATGTACCTGTAATATCGTAATACGGTTGTAGCTTTTCTTTCTACACTTTTCTTTATACCATCTACCTAACTTGCTTGACAAATACGATGTAATACAATGAGTGGGACAATTAATATTGTTACGTTTCTAGCTTGTTTTCTACCGTGACGCATACGTTTCCCGGCGAGGTTCAAGCGCATAGGTTTGATAGTAATAGACCGAATGAATGCAATGATGATGGCTGCGTAATATTTATATACTGCTAGACAAACTATATTATTAACCAAAATACACTTAGCTTTAGAAGAAAATGCACTCTTTCGGTTTTTTCGATAGAGTTTCCTTTATATGCTTGTGTAGTACTTAATTAAATCACGTTTGTTGTGCAGGTTATATGGCTTCCATGGGGGGCCAATTTCTTTGCAGTTCTTTCGCGTCTTCGTTGCCTGTCATGTTATTTCATGAGAGGCGACCTATTGTTATTTCAAGTACGTGAGACATTTAAAGAGAAAAAGAAGATTGGTTGAGCCAGGTAGCCCTTTTACTGTGGGCAGAAATCGTAGATAGAACAAAACCTATGCTTATACATATCGCTTAGCGCTATACTATGTACTCTGCTTACCGTCGTCACAGATTTTTCACGCCATTATAATAAAAACAGCTTCCGTCAACATCTAATAAATATGTTTGAATATACCCCCATGAACCCCCCGGCCGCATGCCATCGATGATAAAAAAATGCTGCCTTCTTTTGGCTCCGCCTGAAACTCAATAGGCACTCAAAGCACCACAAACTCAGCCGAGGCTCGACGTAGACCTCTCGACGGATCTTCTCTCACAGAATTATGATGAACCTAATATTTTCTTAAATTCCGAAAACTACAGGCTTAGATACCTTTTGGCTCATTCGGACTCTGAGACAATTTTTTAGGCGCAGCAAGTTTTTGTTTGATTCTGTCGGTTTCTGTGTACTCTGTCCTCAAAACAATGGATTAGAAATGTGTTTACCTGCTACTAAACCTAGCGACATTCAACGAAAAGGCAGTCTGGGTCCGGCATAGGCATTTTTCGACAGACATTTATACCTGCATAACTTATTTAGTAGTTTCATCCCTTTGAATACATGGCCATGTGTGGATCCGGGCGGCAAGTAACTTAGCTTCTTGTCTTTCTTATCAGATATATACGGTTGTTTGATAGAGCAGAATACAACACAGAATATTAAAGCTTACTAACTTGATATTTTCATTTTATTTATACGTTTTAGTGCCTCCGTTACGAGTTTATGTGAAAAAGCATCTTCCATTCAGCAGTCACCAAAGAGCGTAAGCGTAGCGGTAATAAAACTACGACCATACATGATTTCACTTATTAATCATGCTCATACATAGTATCGTAGTGCAGATTGTCGCAACAAGGGGCACTGTCTGCGTAAGCTCCACAGCTCGAACGATGTTGCCCTTTATACTGGCACGGGCTGGTTAAAGCAACCCAGAAAGTTCCACACATAGCTTTGCATGCCCGTGGCCCTCGACAAACTCCTAAAGGGCATCTCTACCTTATCAAATGAGCGTTTCGGAGCAGGCAGTGTATACAGCTATCGCACTTTTCCGGACCTTACTTTTCGCAGTCAGCGAATGTTGTATCGGACTAGTAGATCTCGAGGGGTTGCAAAGTAATAGTGCTCCCAATAAGGAAGTATATTGTTGCTTTTGCCGTATCGCAGTCGCTCTTGAAAGTCGACATGTTTTAGCCCAGCTACGAGTTAAGAAGAATAATAACTTTCTGATTATTATTAGGCATTTTCCGCCCACCGCTTTTCCTTAACGAAAGTGCTCAGAGGCAAATAAATTTCACGGAAACTATACGTGTATATAAGTAAGAATGAGCTTATTTATTATTCACCTACATTATGTAGTATTTAGATTTTTATGCAGAAGCACAACGGACCAAGTGTGTAGGCCACATATCTATGAATGTTTGATTGAATGCCGCGCCAACAAACTAAGTTATCATTGTGTCATAACTGAAAGCAGATGGATCCCGTACAAAATGCATCGTTAAACGAGAAACATCAGCTCCATTGACCACACCACTTTGATATCAGACGCACAGATCTCACCCGACACCGGAGTTCGCAACACAAGAGCTTTGTCGCGCCAGGCGCATGTCTCAATGCGTTTATCCAGTTGAACGCGCCATGATTCAGCAATTCGAACGACTAGCCGAATGAAAAAGCCCGGGCAAGCTCTTCCAGTTATTCGTTCACTGATTACGGCATCAGCTAGAACACCCAGGCGACGCTCTCAAAAGTACTACAAAATACTTTTATGTAACAGAAAAATAGTGTGTCGCAGCACAAGAGGCAGCTTTCAAGATCAGATACTAGCGTCCGTTGTGGCCCCATTATATCTACCGTTATTGTTTAATATGCTACATTGAAGCAATTCGTGTTGTGTGTATTTCTTGGGAGCTTGTCCTATTTCCACAAACGCTGACACATGGATACGATATAGTTCATAAGTTTCTGGTAATGTACAAGTGCCACGAAAGAGAAACTTTACATAGAGAGAGCGAATAACGCCAATAATTTCGGAGCGAAAACGGCATCGTGAAACTGAAATTAAGAATGGACAAGTTGCGAGCTTCTATCGAAAATCTAGATCGAGACGCGGTAAGTCTGGCCATCTTCTGCGGTCGTTCGGCCCAAACGTATGAACTATTTCAGCAAAAACGTTCAAATAAATAAAAATTTTAATTAGATTATACCTTAGCTGGAACTTATGCTTCGACTTGCTTTTAAATTTAATGAATAAAAACTCTAATTATTAATTAATTAAATCATCATATATATTTATATACCTATCTAAACAGGCTATTACTCAAAGAGCCTTGCTTGCGTAGTAGAGATTCACTAGCTAGCGTATATAGTATGCAGCGAATGCTAGAAGTCTATTGCTCACTTGAATTGTCATCCATAAAACGACAAATTATTTTCTATAATATTACATTATCGGCATGATATTATGCAGTAGCAACAGAACTTTTTTTAGCCATTGGGCCTTCGATTTCAGATTAGCGGCGTCATTGAACGACATATTAGAGAAAAATCGGGTAGAAATTTAGCTGGCATTTACAAAGCGATTCGAAAGGGTGAGTTTGTATCGAACGACCTTAGCAGATTATGAAAAAAAAAAAAAAAATATATATATATATATATAAATTTTGGTTTTTTTTAACAAAAAAAAAATAAAAATTATAATCGCGAATCAGATGTATATCGGTGATTTAAAAAATTCAAACCGAACATTGCCGATTCGCAATCAATAACTATTTTCGACTAGTGTCTTATATAGAGGTATGCTTATAGGTTATATGTGCGGAAGCACAACGGTAAATTACCATTAACTTTGTTTCAGATACTGATGAACTTGGAAAGCAATCATTTCGCGTCGTTGTCTTTCGTCAGGTTTGTTAGCAAAAATTAATTCAAATTAATGCCCGACGACTAAATCAAATTAGCTAGGCATTTTGCGTATATTCATTGATAACAAAATCGTTTAGATTCAGATACAGTAGATGAACACTAGCTGTAAGTGTCTAAGTACGTTGGGTATGGGCGGAAAAGTTCCTAATCAATCGACTGATACTTCCAGATGGTTAGCGCCGTTCTCCGGTTTTGGTTTGAGTCCGAAGTAGACCTCGTTGCAGAGTCGCTTAACGACCTTCTAGTCGAGCTGTTGGCGGATGTGACTCTATTGCCCCCTGCAGATAGTTCCGGTAAGCGTGATAATGTCCCGCTCTGCGAACATAGGTGTCCAGTGCTTAGTACTTTATAGCAGCTATACAAGTCACATTTAGAGAAATATTGAGTGAAATTCTGAAATAGTTCGCAGTCACCTAAAATAGAGAATATTTAATTTGTTCAATTTAAAGGCAAGCTATTTTCAAAAATTGCTTTAAATAAACGAAAGTATCAGATGCAGAGACAGACGAGGTGTATTTGGCTGTTCTGCACCATTCATATTAGTCATATTCAGCCGTAATTCAAGTGTTATGAATCGTATAGTTATAGACAGTTCTATATCTAAATTGCTTAAATTTTTTCCAAAACGTATCTTAACATCGTATCCTAGTGAACATATATTACTGCTAGCAGTTGATGTTAAGTTTATCGTTTTAATTGGAGATTTCGTTTTAGCCAGATCAGTCGAAAAATACTGGAAGCCTGCGTATACCATTAATGGCTGTACATTCTATGTCCCAACGCTAGCTAGCCTTATTGAATCCACTCAGGTCTATTCTTGATCAACATTAATAGGCCTATGTGAAACAATTGTCGATAATCTTGGTTGTCCTATGACAATCGAGTTGTTGTCGTCGCTGTTGTTACACGCTTCGTCGACGGGCGTGCGTGTCCTGTGGCGGGCAACCCGTGTTGCGGATCTGAAGACCGCGCTCGTCCAAGCCATCGTGGATAAGGCGCCATGGAAAGACGATTTTGTACCATACATTGCCAAGTTTTTTAGGTGTGTATTGCTCATGTATATATATATAGTATGTGCTTACCTATAATCCTTTACACAAATGTGACCTGAAAATTCTTGCAAAAGAGTATCGATGTTCCTGTCTATTAAGTTGATGCCGTTAATGTGATTTACAGGGAGATCGAACCGACAGCAGCACAGATGACCGTAATCTCGCCGGTGTTGGCCCCATATATCAGCTCACTTCCAGGGGCACAACTATTGCGATTACTAGGACATCTGTTGCCTCTCCATGCTTCGTTTCTCGAACAGGTAATCTAAATGCACATGCGGCAGGCATAGACAAGAATGATCATTTTGTGGCTGAACCATCTACTCCACAGTTCCAAGATTATCAATGTCTTCAATGAAAGTTTTTTTTTTTGTTCTCACAGGTTCTGCATCGCCTTCGGCCCGATCAACTCGACGAAGTGACTCGAGCCGGGGTTCTCGCACAATGTGTAACTGCCGCAAGACACAACCCTGGCGTATGTGTGTCGAGGTTTACTCTTGTCCACACAATCTTTGGATTATTTAAGTTAATAATAGGTTGGCGGATTATTAATATATGGTGCATTCGATTTATGCAGTTACGACTAAGAACAAGGTAGTTTAACGTGGATTCGAACTGTAATGGACTGATGGATCCTTTTAACAAACGTGTCGTTTCCTGTCGCATACATAACGTAACCGTGTATAGATATCAACATCAATGATTTTTTTAATTTCTTGAAATATTCACATATAGGATATTCCACAAAATCTATACATGTGACCCTCAGGCCTGCTCCAGTTTTCAGAAGTCCGCGGGTGGCCAGGAATCTTTGAGAATGAATCGGTTATAACCTAGGTAATGTAGTTCTTACAAAAAAAAAGAGGGCAGATGCCAAGGTGGCGCTTTGAGCGGTGAGAGTAATACATGATTTAGAAAAAAACTGTTGGTCCTGCGATTGCAGATTGCCAAGTCTATTCAGACGTTAGTGAAAACGAAACCTGAGGCCATCCTCTCAGATGCGTTCAAGTTCCGTCTCTGTTTGCTGGCAGGATCGATTCATCGCACATTTCAGGTGAGAGTTGCTAATTAAAAGTTAATTTTAACTAACTAAATAGTATTGAGCTTTGCTCTTTGTTTATTAACTGTTGCACATCTGACCCGTAATTTAGCGTCTTCTGCTCACTGAATGATACATACAATCATGACATGTCAAACATCTAAATGCGCAAGATCGAAAGGTTAAAACATATCAGCGAAATTTACAGTTCGACTATGTACAATACAAGCTAGTCGTCGACTGTGCCCAGTTTTCTCCCCACTTTCATGTTGAAGAAAACGTTTATATGTTGTGTCAAAAATATCTATCTATAATATAAGGATAGTCACTTCAAAGAGTTCGCATTTGATTATATTTTTCAGGGCGCGACCCACGGTGCATTACTTCGCGCCGTGACACTTCATTGCGATTATGAACTGAAAAGGCTGGACGCTCGATGGTTGAGGGAGGCGTTGCCCGCGTACCCGCCGTTGGCTATAGTTGACGCCTGCATTCTCAGGTAGAAAAGGAAT
>NW_019213653.1:48046-53268 GCF_002532875.2 Varroa jacobsoni
CCTCCTTTAAACAAAAGAAAAAAAAGTTCCACAAATTTCGAGCAACGGTTGCCTTACTAGTACAGCTTCGACATGTCGCTTGTACCTTTTGTACCCATTGACCTTTTAATGACGTTCATTGTCTTCCAGTCCAAGTGATGATCGTGTCCAGTTAATTTCCACCTGTCTGATGGATTTCGCCTTTGCTCTGCTAGCCTCGAAAACGAGCGGTCGCGTTTGTCAGCAAGGGGCTCTTATGGTATTGAACCTGTGCAATACCTCGTCGCAAACTGGCACGGCGCAATTGGCCCTCGATCGGACCCTTCGAATGCATTTCCAAAATCCAACTAACGAGTGCGCAGATCTTCTGTCAAAACTGCCCTGTGGTCAACTGCCGGCAGCCGTTGGCTGGGACGTGATCTCAGGTGAGTGCCGCATTATATTCCTCATTATAACTTAATCAAAAATCTAATTTTATGACTAAGATTGACACAAGCTGAGATTGTGTAGAACGTTCTACGATTATTAGAATAGTTTTTTTTTTTTAACATTTATTATATGTAATTTATTATATTTGCCAGATAAAAAAAACAAGTAAAATTCGAAGCCTTATGTTCAGCCCCACTTTGCTAACTAAGGTGAACATTACCTGAGTGAGCGGCGCTGGTGCTTGCAGTAATCCTGCTAGCGATTTTCAAAACCGACCAACATCTTTCATACCGAACATACAAGGAGACGATTTTGAATGTTACGCCATACTTCGCATCAATATTCTCTGTGAAAAAATTGTCTATTACTATTTGAATACGATATATACACTTGAGTAAAGGAGGCGTTTTTTTTTCACAGGGAATTCGGTGCCAAAAGGTGTCCGGTTTGAATCCGATTGAGACATGCGAATTGATATGATTTTGTACTTCCAAACTTGTTAATATTTTTATTCTTCAAATTTTCTTTAAACAAGAAAAGGAATTATATCAACAGTATTTCTTTTTCAATGTCCTTCGCAGCACTTCCGTCAGTAAACCCAAGCGTAGCTCGATCATTGGTTCGCGTTATTCTTCAGTCGTGTCCTCAAGTACGTGACGAGCTGCTGATGTGTTTACGCAAATGTGTTTTTGGAAGTGATCCAAGCTCGAGTCTGGTTTCAGCAAAAGGATTACTCGAGATTGTCGCTTACTTCACTGTCGACGGTTCAGACGTGTCACAAAACCCTAACGGTAATTAATTGGTAGTCTGTACAGTTCTACAAATTTGTATAAATGAAACTATTTTCATTCATGATTGTTGCTACAGCAGCCGCTAGCTATGAAGACTTCAAATCTCCAGACGTGCAGTTCTGCCTGTATACAAGGTTAATCAATGCAATAACTGGTTTTGCCGCTGATTATAAAAAAACGTCACGTGAAATCTATATTTCTTGATGGTTTCCAGGCCGGTTGTGTCTCGAAGCTCTTGAACTGGTGCGCCGCCTACTTATAGGCAACAGTCGAGGTTCAACCGAAGTGAGGCGATGTCTTCTGGAAGGCCTCCCGGAACTTGTGAAAGAAAATGTTAAATTGAAAGAAGCTATCTTCGAGCTGCTTAAGGATATCCATACGGAGATGCCGAATGACCCGCATGTGCTCATGGCTATTTCAAATTGTCTTTGCACCTATCGGAAAACCCATGTCAAAGGTTTGTGGAGTATCCCAAAACCGTTAGTAGTCGTTGATAATGATCACGGAGATGCTGCTGTTGCCGAGGGCGGGACTTTCGACGTAACGCCTTCTCTTTTTCCGTAGATGTTTTTAGTGAGAAATTTCGATTTAGCTGGTATGCACACCGCCCGCGAGAAATACAGACAACTGTTTTTATTGGCCAAGCGGAATAAACATTCATATTCGTATCCTATTTATATTACTTAAAATCGTGCTAATGGAGTAGTTCTTATTATAAATACTTGAGAAAATATATTTTAATGTTACGGACAGCCATTATGCTAAAACCGTAATTCTGCAGGAGACGATACGTAAAGCTTTTAACGAAGAGAACAGCTTTCTTAATATACAGCCTAAAGGAATTTCAGCCGTTGCAAGAGGCCATGTCAGATACACGTGTTAATCACCATTGAATGTGTCATGCTTATTTGATTATGAATATAGAAAAATTATAACTGTCAATAGAATTCCCAACTGTTTTTAAAGATATCTACAAATTATGGCAATTTGTTTTGGTCATCTAATGTTGAAGCAAACGCATTTGCCTGCAGAACGTTATCTAATATGTGAATGATACATTTGCTGCACTATTATGCTACAGGATCACCTAAATCTCGCGTGCTTAAAGAACTCTACAGAGTGCTGTGCTCCCTGGTGGAGCAGGGCGATCCGACATGTCTTGACGCACTAGTCCGTTTCGCAGCTGAATTTGGTCTGGATCCGTCAGGGATTCAGGAGTTGATCAAAAATGGCAAAGCCAGTGGTAATGCGGGAATAACCCGCACGCAGCAACAGGATCTAAACGAGTCAGACAGCTCACAGGCGTCGTCTAGTGTTGGTGGCTCTACAGCTGATCGGAGGGCCAAGAAGAAAAAGGTATTTAAGCAATGATGGTTTTTATTAACTGCAGATGTATCGGGCCAGCGTTGATCGGTAGCCAGCGAATCGATGTTTGCTTCTTCAAGTTAGATGGAAGAATTTATGTTTGCACATGTTTATTTTTCGAACGTGTAACGTTAGGGAGAAAAACAACCGCTCGCTTCAGAATGCTTGTTAAGCAACGAGGTACTTTGTTGGCTACTGCGGACGGATGCTGTTCCCGTGGAGGTTCGCATCTACGCAACGGATGGGCTCGCCCAGAGGAAGCAGCTTGAAGCTCACGAGAGGAGACAGCTACTCGGAGCACTCAAGGTTAGCCGCCTATTGCATAGGTTCTGTGACGCTTCAAATTAAATTTCTATCTTGCGTGTCCACTAAGTCTGATCAACATTTAATAATTTTTTTAATATGGTTGAGTTAATCGTTAACTAGTAGTTTGGGTACCATTTAATTTTAGCATTCGATATCCGCCTGATCTAGAACGTATTTCCTGTTCAATGAACCTCTAAAAGGAAACGCTGACAAAGCCCTACATCGACGCCGAAACCAGACGACGGTGTGTATCGCTGCTTTCCGCGAATCTTCAGGCAGCTGTGGGCAACGTTTTTAATAGAGAAGATGTGCTTGAAGCTCGTGAGGAGCTGCTACGAGATTTGGGCGTCGACTCGCGCGCATCTTTTTTCCGCTATTTGCAAGAGATGATTCGTCAGGCGAATTCTGACTCCCAACGCGAAACAGATCTTGGTCCGCTGCTCGCCTGCGTACAGTGCCTCTGTTTACTTTTTCCCGATGACATAGAGTTGATGACAGATATATACACCTGGGTAGGTTTCCTTTGGAAGCTGAAGCCCTTATTAATTAATTATAAATTATTATCATTATTGAAAAGAATCAAATAGAAGGTTTTTGTTTTCGAACAGATAAACGACAAAAATTTGAGCTTCTAGAGAAAAATCTCAATTTTGGAAATTTAGAAGCAACAAGCAGTTATTAGTTTCGCTAATATGTATTAGTATTATTATAACGTAGCAGTATAGTTATCTGCATTCAAACTCTGTTAGATAGTATGGACCAGCTCTCAAACGTACTCTGAAATGTCGGCCTCTGTTCATTCGACTTGGAATCGTCTTCTTTGTATGAACTGAGGCAAATATGCCTTTACCTCAAAGTAGTCGTTAGACTTGTGATTTATATTTAGGATTTGCAGGACTGTTTATCTGCTTTATTTGCAGGCGGACAAGGGTTGTACAGAAGCCGGTGTGGCGTATTTACCGCTCATGCTTGATCTATCGAGTCATATAGAAGGCGGTTTGGCCTTGCTGCGCGGTTTGTCCCGTCGACTTTCCTTGCTTTGTGGGCTTCTGGAGGACGGCGGTCGAGATATTGAGACTGAAGCCTTTGCCAGCATTCACACCGAGGATATACCCGTCGTGTTTGCACTGTTCAACACCTTCGTACGTGGCATAATTGCTCACCTCGAATGGGTGCTTTCTAAGATTGGTGAGCTGCCGATATTGGGGCTTCGTAATCAAACGTTACATAGACAACTAAGACAACAAAGAAGCACGTATTATGACTCGGAAATACGCTTAGAGTTTGTAAATAAAGTTTGACAGTTGAAATTCGAGTTTACCAAATTCAAACCTGTATAGAAACACCTGTATAGAAGGTTAGAATGCTACCTATTTAACAGGGATCGTTTTATGGTTCTTAAATGTTTACGGCTTGAATAGGATTGCGCATCTAATTATTCTACTACGGAGATGCATCATATCCAAATTCTGTAATAATGTTAAATTAGTACCAATCTAATTTTATAATTATTTGCTTCTGGCAAATTTGGAGGTCTGAGCAGCGAGGTGGAACCGCGCTTCATTAAGCAACTGTACTACGTGGTAGAGGCGTTATCAACGGTAACTCATTCGATGGTACCCCTTGAACAGGCCGAAGGCCTCTTCCAGAGTGGCGCCAGGGCCTACAAGGTATTGCTTACATAATTCGACATTAAATTTTAGCTGGTTTTCTTTTCCACTTGTAAGTATAGTATGTAGATAAGATCCTGCTTTCACACTTGTAGTTTGATCATTTTGGTCCGAACTAGAATGATACCATAGTTTCACAGAACCTAGTGATGTATAACACTGGTTGTCGTGACGCGAGATGACGATGTTACAAAAAATTTACAGGGGTGGGGGAAACCTGTGTGGAAATCTGTGTAAGTGCCGTTAGAAGCTGCGTCTAAAGACGATTTGCTTTGAAGGGATCGTAAGCTGAATAAAAGAAGATTCAATGGCTAGTTTTGCAGTTTGCAAGATCTGTGTACATATGACTCCGAGCAACGGTGCTATTATATGAGCAACAAAAAATTGATGGTAATGATGATGTCGCTGATGAGGACTATTATAATGAATTATTCGTGTCATTGGATAGAAGCGCATTCGAGTTGTAATTGTTGGCAACCTGCAAACCTGATCAGCTAACATAGGCTCATCAATTCAATTGAATCCCAAGGTGCTGGCTAGCCTGTCGAAATACTACTGTGGGGATCGCGAAGAAGTGTCACCGCGCTACCCTAAACTTGTGCATTTTGTTCAGAAGACGTGCACGCCACGATTCGAAACGTTCATAATGGCTGTCGAGGTATCTACGTTATTCACAATATAT
>NW_019213653.1:53368-83604 GCF_002532875.2 Varroa jacobsoni
ATTTAAACTAACGGTTATACCGAGTATATGCTTGTGGCACGATCAAACAATACACAGGTCACCCAATACATTCTACACCCTATTCTGAATTTTGAATATTTGAAACTAACCATGACACAGGTCTGCCTAGTAATTTGTATCGCTCTGTGCCATATTCCCTCACTGTTTTCGTAATTCTGTTTAAAACAGTCCATAAGGCATTCCAAGCAGAGGGCCGGGCAGAGACCCAAAACCTACTCATACTAATGTTTAACTACTATGTGACTTCTCATAGGTTTATCTGAGTAGCACAGCAGCACGGATTAAAACGAACAGTATATTTGTAAATAAACGACTACTGTAATCAAATTGTGATGAAATCTGCAAGTAGAGTTAGTGAACGGATGAGCCATTGTACCTATATTAGTCAAATATATATGTATTGAGATGCATTGATGGTGAAGATTGGATCTATACGAACGACGAAGTTTCTATACTAATGGAAATCAAATGCATGTGGATGAATGTGGTAGCTTGGATGGTTGAATATTAGGCTGAGGAAGCTGGATGTCGTTGCCTCGAATTCTTTCGATGACATGTATTACACGACAAGCCCAGCCAAATTAAGATAAAGGTGTGTGTGTTTCTTTTTAACCAAAAAATGAGTCTGAAATTACAAGCAGTTATCGATCATTCTCAAAACCTACATGATCCGATAGTATTGATGCACGCACACGAAAGCGTGATAACGTAAACATAATAAGCGAACCACGTTTATTCTCTTATTGTCTCACAGGAAGAGTCCACACGACGCAATCTGGGCAAGAAGAAGAAAAACCAGCAGCCCAAAGCCGTCCCTGGATTTGTGTTTGCCACGGAACAGCATCACCTTGAGCTGAATAAACTCGCAAAAAAAATTGACCTTGGCGACATTACCACACCAGCAAGTGCCCGCGACTTCAAGTTAGTATGGAACTAGATACTCAGGTTAAGATTCACGCTTTAACTGGGATTTTATTCCGCTTTAAATGGAATTTACCTATAATTGCTCCTTTATAAACGGATACATTCACAGGTGTGTGAATTTGACCATCGGGTCGTTTATGGATTTCGTTTGTTTTCTTTTCAATATGCTTAGGTGAACGCCAAAAAAAAGAACGCAACTGTGGGCTCAGCGATAATTGTTTGCTTCGAGCGACGTTTCACAGGGCCAATACCAACTGCTGTTTAACCTACCCACAGAAAATAGTTAAATTAATTGGTATCCACAATTGTTTGCCTGGATATATGTAAATATTTAGTAACACAGTGACAATACAGCTAAAACTATGCTGCTTTCTCTGCCGCTGGTTGCCATGCGTTATTTACGTAATAGGATTAGGGTGGCAGAGGTTCGACGACAACAAGACGAGTTTAGCGATGAGGAAATTCCCAACTCCCAGACGGTGCCATCTACGACAACAGGCCTCAGCATTAAAGCGAAAGGCTCGGCGCAAAAGCTTACGGATGCTATAGATCAGAGGGGCCGGAAAAATGTGTTAGAGCAGAACTTCAAGCGTAAGAACTTAGGCGGCAGCGGTGAAGAGCAAATGGATCCTCCAAAAGGTCGGCCTCCAAAGAAGCCACGCACAGAGGAGGAATTGCAAAAAGTAACAAAGCCGGCGAGGGCCCCCAGGACAAATCGAAGAAATCAGATTTCTAAACAGGAGGAAGAACTGGAAATAGAGGATCACGATTTACCCGAAAGTATATTCCCTCCGGGTGGGTATGCCTAAAGAGAATTGTTGTATAAAGCTGATATGAGAAATCATCTAATATTATCCCTAAATTTATGCATAACTCGTAATACTTTGCTGTCGAAATTCGTGATTATTATCACTTAAATATGTGAATTTATCTTTACAGATGACGAAACCGAGAAACCAAACAGCAGTCGATCGGAGAGCTCAGTTGTAATGTCCAGCACCAGGATCTCAGGTAGGGCAAGTACGTGACAGGCATCTGGAAATAGCTACTCTACAGCAGACAATTTTGCTTTGCAAGCAATTTTTTAGCATATCTAGGGCTGGCATCGAGCTTTGTTTCTGTTGATCAAAATCTAAACCCAGTTACTAATCCTGCGTGGAGCCCTCCTCAAAATTATAGTACTCAAGGATTTAATATCCCGCATTAAAAACATGTCGTATATACTAAGTGCGAAATTCTAACGTTCTACCCGCTAATTTAGATGAGTTCGTCTACTTAAGCCTAGCACCTTTTGCCAGCTAAGCTTGGAGGACGCTGATTCGATTGCCCCGGTAGGAAATTTACTTCCTCCAAGCCAAATCTTGTAGGATTGATGCGACATAGCTATATAGCAACAGTGAACTATCAATTTCATTCAAAGCCGTGACAATTTTGCAGAAGTATCGCCAGCGGTAATTAACACACCTACAAGTGCCAGTAAACGCAGCAGCCACACAACGGAAAATGATCTTTCACCATTGAAAAAAACTTGCAGGGGCAAATCAACCTTGTCCACGCCGGCTAGCGACTCATTAACTTCAAGAACTGCAACGAACGACGGTAAATTACCGATAGTAATTAAATTAATTAAGAGCGCTTTCCATCACACTTACGGCAGTAACTGTTATGTCAAGCAAGTCTTTTCCAAAGATCGGGGGGCCATCAATTTAAACAAATTATGATTTTGATTTAAATAGTCCATACATACGCACACGCAATGCAGGAGCCGTTTAAACGAACTATCCAGCATAAAGATTTTAAAGGACGCGGGAATGTAGCCGAGACAGCTTCTATCATTTTCGCAGAAAAGTGTTGCTGATTTGTGGGTGAAATTGGATTTTAGAAGAACTAAGGAGATAATTGTGTTGGCAAAATCGCAAGCTTTCTATTATATACCATGTATTAAAGTCACGCTTTAATTGCAGAAAACAGATCGACAAGGACTCGGAAACCTTTGAGGATCGATAATGAAACGGAAAAAGCCGAAGAGAAAGCGGCCTCCCCACAACGAAAGAGGAGGCGTCGCACTTTGGGCATCAGACCACGCTAAGAAAAATATGGAACGCTTTGAAGGTCTAAGGATGTAAATGGCTGTTATTACTATTATTCCTTTTTTTAATATGGTAATCGAAAGTAGAATCTGGAGAGGTAGGGTCTTCAAAAATGTTGTGTTGTGATAACGAGTGATCTTATCTTTATGAGCCATTTTATAAACACCTGTCTTAAAGTACAATAGTTGAAGACAAATCACAAAAAAATCCAAAATAAAAACACATGACTAATCAGACTGGAGGGTAAGAATATTTGTTTTTGTAAATTTGTAAGTTATATAAAAAAAACTTCCCAAGGTTTTTCCACTTTAGAGCAGACTTTCTTGAAATGGTTAGTGTAAAATATTCATCTGCTACTCGAAGTCGTGAATTGTGTGTGCATGCAGACGAAGGTTCATGAAGGTGCTTGAAAGTCTTCTATTGAATATTCAAATATATATTTTCGAAGAATTCTAGCGAATTTCAGTACACCGATGGGAATCTTACAGAACTGCTGCAACGCTTGTAATCTACCAATGGTTTAAAAACGAAACTAGTAACGGCATCATTCTATTGCACTTTATTGGCGATCTTCTAACCTACGAATCAAAAAGCTTTGCAGCTAACACGTGATATAACCGTTAAAAATTACGTGTAGGTCCTGACGTTACTTGCATATTCGTATAACGATAATTCAATGGATAAATGAACTTAACTGCTACAGTGTTCCTCGGGTTACTGCGTTGAAGGCAACCGTCGAAGGCAACAGATACCCGCATTTTGATACATCGAATAGTACTCAATATCTCCAATTCAATTCAATATAAACTATACAAAAATAATGTTTCTACCAAAGCGAACGCAAACTAATCAACCTAGAAACTGTGTATTTGTGGATTATAGCAGAAGGCAGACTCTCATGAATAGCCCTCAAACATTGCTTTTCCTAGAGAGAAACATGCTGAAAAATATCTAGGAGCAAATTTCAGTGCCCACATTCATAAATTTCGAATTTCTCCTCATTTTCTGTATTCATTATCCATTGCACAAACGACTTTCAAGCTGTTATTCTGTCTAGCGCTTTCCACCTACAAAGAGTGTTTGCATCCAAACTTGGACACTTCCGTAAAATCTTCGCCTTATCCCCGGCACAAAGTGTTTAAGGAAAAGCAAAATCTATTAGCCGGTGTACTTCTTTCCATTATAACTTATCATATCATTGCCAATCCGCTGGGTGACTGCTCCGCTACAATCTGCCTCCCAGCTCAAGATTTTTGTTACGAAACGGCCGGGGGCAAAAGCGTTTCGTTTCCATATCAAATCAGTTTAGGCTGCTGGAGTTAATTCCGCCATTCCTAATGCTTTGAAGGTGGATAGGACATGAAGAGAATGTCTCTGATACTGACATGTATATAGCGTGCCAAAAAAAAAAATACTAACACTACATCTGCTAGTAGACCTGGAGCCTGCTACAAACCAGTTGACTATACTGAGCTCGAAATGTACACAGACCGATTAACCACAGCAATAGCAAAGCCCAAGCTGCGTTTGAACCGAATATCGATATACTCAACACTGCAAATCACCATGAAACGTCTCAACATATGGTTAACCCTTAGCCTGACCATATTCTCGTGGGTTAGCAAGCCCAGTTGAAGTGCAGATCTGCCTGACTTGAATCGTTTTTCGGGTATTGCGACTTTCTTGATTGACGCAGACTTGATAATCCCAGTTTATTGTATCGGGTGCCCGTTGCTACAACAAAACATTCCTTAGTCACTGTTCGGACGCCGCTTTTCACTGTGTATCGGATTATTTTTTGGTTCTGAGTTTTGCTCAGTCACTAGAACTATGGACATCGTTCTCACGTGTTCCATCAAATCATCATTAAACATTTTTCCTGTTTTACGTAATACCCAAGACAAGAATAACCTAGGCGAATTTCGTACATTTACGTTTTTTTTGATGACACTGCGCTTGCAATACCGCCATTTCTGTACCTTAACGGATATTCTCTCGACTCAACATACTAGAAATTTTGTTAGACACCATTTACAATCGAAACCAACAAATGCAGTTGGAGTTTTGTTTATTCTTTGGATGTATAGTCTTATTCAATCTGCTCAAATTGTTCACGAATATTTATATGGCTAGCTTCACTTTTGTTCGAATGATATAAATGTATATGATATATAAACGTACGTATACCGTTCCTGAAGGTCTAATCCTTGCTTGTCGCACAGAAGTCAGTTAACAATTGAAATCATCAGGACGTATTATCACTCAAGTGGTAACGACTTCTTCTACTACCACTGCTAAGTAATTTCGTCGTCGTTTCCGGTCAGTTTACTTACAATGTTTTCCACAAGAAACCTCGATGACGTTCTGCTAAACTGGATAAAACCATTACGAGAAACGCTCTGTTTACTTAGGTGATTCTTTTATTGGAAAATATTGACTCCGTTAGCAAGGATGCATAAGCCATCGGAACGCAGTCAATTTTGTATGCTCCTACTTTAGCTTAAAGAAAGCACCCAATCGAAATAAGCGGTACCGCAATTTATAACCATGGTTCTCGGTTCTTCTTTTTGCCTAAGCGTATGCTGTGCCCCCAAACAACGTCGAAAACCGATACAAGTGACAATCGAGCATCCAATGCTAGCTTTATTTCAATCCAACGATAACATCATCAGCAATTGTACTTCTTCCAGCATCTACAACGGCCACTGATTTGGTCTGAGAATGTGAAAACTCCAAGAGCAGGTTGATGGTTAGGAACACTTAAGGAAACAGCTACGCTCCAAAGTGGCCCGAAGTTCATTGCCTTGATCAGCACTGCTCTAGAGTGAGAAAAAGGACGTTTAAGAAAGGGTGGGCAGAGGCCAGAATTGATCGTCTCGTCTAGATTGTACCTTCCGCTATAGATCCGCTCCATGAAGAACCTATGACCTCTGGCGTTTATGCCGAAATTCATTGAATCCAAAAGATTGGCGGAATCATCGCTGACAGAGCTGTCACAGCGAACGTCTTCACGCTTTACACAAACGATTGAGCTTATCGCTGTTCGTCAGTAACTTTGTACAGACGTACCTTCTTAGTTTTGTTGCCCTATTTTCTCAATATATGATACGCGTATAAAAATAGTTCCGCATATTGTGTAAATCATTATGGGTTATGAAATTAAGCTTTATGTTTATAGCTACACGGTATTCGATTACGTCTCCCGAACATTTGGAATATCTGTTAGTGCTGAGGTAGGGTTGCACATGCAATACTATTTCCAGTAATGAGTAGGATTACAATTAGACTTCAAATTAGGAATTAGATTGATTTACGTATGGTAAAGATCCATCGTTCTAATTGTTGCTTTGACTCTGTAAGCTTAAGGACTTGCGAGGTGGTCTAGTCTTAAGCCGGGAACGTATTTGTACTCGCAGAAGGGAACCAGCTGTCCGAAGCAGCGGCAAGGGCGGATGTAACATCTGGAACATTTATTTATAAGCTTTACACGACCGAACTTCTTTCGTTGAATCGTTCAAACGAGTTATCCCCATAGGGAAAACCTATTTAGCCTGATACACACATACTGAATGTGCTGCTATTTCTATTATTTGGCAGGATAAGGTCCGTATGCATGCATCTCATATGGGCACACCTTACGGGTGTTTGTAAAAATAATAGGAAGTTGTTTTTCTTATACACAAACCCTGCCATACCAATATAAATCATTGTCCTTTACAGGATGCAACATCGAAAACGTTTTCCTTGCAAAACAAAGTGTATGTTATAATAGCTGATCTCACCATAATTCGCATTTCATCACATTAATTATAGCCGGTAAATTGCATCGTTCTAGCTACAGACCGGCTGAAGTGATCGGCAATTGAGTTGCCAGTGAATTAAGGACGTGCGCGTAAATATTCATCCCTGTGATCTCTAATCATTCATATCGTCTGCTATGCCGGATAGGTACATACCAAAGCGCCCTGCATTCTATTTCTCTTTTGGTTCCCTAATAATATATGCTTCAATATATGGTATGCATCTATCGACAAGTAACTATCGAACAAGTGCATCATCGAACTAAACGTTTTAGTTCTAGTTAGAAAGTTATATTTATAGTGTTAAATGATACGCACGGTGTCTCTCGATGGTCGCGTAAGTATCGGGCATCGTTAACGGATGAAAATATATCAGAGAGCACTGCATTAGATGTCCTCAAGCTTACCTCACACATCGGAGTGGTCTTAAACTTTTTCACCTGAAACGTTCAAGCGTCACTCGTCCTTAATAAGTCGTTCTAACATTTGCTAGAGCTTCATGAGGTAGACCTCATCATTCGCCTACTTGAAGATTATTGCAACGTTTAAGCAGGGTCCGAGGCTTACTTCATTTCGGCTTTCGCTTTCCGCCAGTTATTTGAGTGGAGAACCAGCTATGACTTATTATCTTGTGTTAACGTTTACCGCTTTAGATCAATCAATCAACCCCGGGGCATTTGCTCGCAGCTTTTGCTCCAATTCGTGCAGGCCTGCGTCCAATCTTCTCACTGACCTAGTTTCATTTAACGTATGTTCAACAACAGTCGAACATACAGAACAGCACGGCCGACTATCTAAGGCAAAAAGGCCAAAAGAAGGCAAGACACACGAATTTTGATACTCTGGCGCGCTAAGGGAAATTTTCAAATGGGGTATGTGTAGCATAAGTATGTATGAATTCTCATTGTACAAATCTGTTGCGTCGCCGCTGATTGCCGCGCCTTCCCATGATGACAAGAGCGTCAAACCACTATGTATCTTTTGTCGCTAATGGACGGTATAAGTAACGAGCGACAGGTGACCTTGTGCTCGTTGGGAAAGCGCGAAAGTGTCTGCGATGGTAGAAACGAGATTTGCGCGTACTGGATGACGTCAAGGTTATTTGACATCAGGTAGCTGAGAAAAGTTCATGCGAAGCGGTCAAGAGACGAAACGATTATGGGTTTCGTGCCGGAAGACTAAAACGCCAAAGAAGAACGATTGACAATGATTGACCTAGATTTGCAATCGAGGCCCAAAAAATCATGTTTTTTACTGACATAAATTTTGTGCCATTTATTAACAGGAACTGAACAAGCGGCGCTTGCTGTCTAGAACACCTAACACAAAAAAATATACGTAGTATGCATGACCAGTTGAAAAAAAAACTTGGAAGACGTTATCCAATTCAGCGACTGGTGAAGTTCTGTTTTTTCTTCTAGCCACTTATTAAGTCATTTGAGCGGACGATAATTTTTAACAGATGAAAAGCTCTTCTCTTAGCAGAGTTGCAATAATAAGGATCTGAACTCGCTGTTAGTGTTCGTGTCGAGAGCAGTTCACGACCCACCGTTCGACAGATTTTAGCAGATAAACGTTATATATAGTTCCAAGTAAGCCATTCTGCCTCAGTCATCTCTTGTTCGAGTGATAGCCGATGATGCCATCGATGCAAATCTGTGTCTCGTTCGACACCCAATTTTTCTGTAGATCAGAACTCGGAGTGCAACAATCTAATATTGTGACAATAATGGTCATAGAGTCCTGCGTGTAGGTTGAATCTCAGTCTCATAGACGTAATCTGAGCGATAGTTACACCCAAGTTAACTTACGGGAATTACGTTCACGAACGAATTAAGAGATCACAATCTTATCATCATCAAGGTCATTAAAGAAACAGAATATTTTGTGATGAGTCCATATCTAAGATACGAGCACAGACCTGGTTAATGTCACTGAAGGGAAAAAATCAAAACCAATAAGTGTCTTCAGTTCAAAGCCGTGTGTGAACAACGTATTCAAATAATGCATATACTCATACATCTACTCAATACATGGAGGTTAGTACATCAAGCTGATTTGAATCGAATCAGGTAACGAAGGAAAAACCGTTATAAAACAAAGCCTCCTTTGCGCGCTAAAGTTAACCGAGCTACCGAGCGGGTCCTACTGAGCATTTAGCAGCGCTCCGTGTGTAAGGCAATTATCGTCGTGCCAATCGCGATGACGTTCAATGGCGTAACATTGACTGCCGAGCGACCATTGAGCAACGATGCCCCGTATCTCTTTAGAGATAATTGTCAGGACACATGGCCATGGGCTTCCTGTCTATTTAAGCGCGCGAACGATCTCATGTCAACAACTGGCCTTTCGATCACCGCCACATCACCATTTCTTTGGGCTTATTCGTAACGGTCAGTTGTGCAGAAAACCATGCGCTGAGACCGGAAATGCGATGCGATCCTCGACGGAACAAAACTGTGTCACCGCCGGACACGAGCTGCGCAGCGTACAGGCTGCAGGGACGATGATAAATGTATGTGCCGCTCCTGTATTTCTGTCTATTTTGACCAACAAAAAAGCCAAAGCCAGTCCGTTAAAGAGATTATTCTTTAAGCTTTCGCCACACATGATATTCTAGTGACGCGAGCCAGCTAAGAGTACTATCTAAAAAAAGGGCCACACCGTGACACGGTAGAACAGTCAATGACGATTTTATCGTTTTGCCGGTCTAGCAAGAAAGAAATCTATAAACATGTATTAGAGAAATGAAGGGGAACGGCAAGTAAGAGGTAAAGGGGATAGAAACATCCATCATCAGCAAAGTAGCTGTCTCTTTAAATATACTGTCAACGGCTCATTTCGTTTTTTGGCTTTTTTCCAGACTGTTGTCCTTTTGTAGAAAGAAAAGTGATACGCGATATTCTAGTTTGCTCTGGTACTAACAGGTAGAGGTGCCCGGTATTCGCGCTCCTCACTCTAAAAAAAAAACCAGAGGTTCCGTGGAATAGATTTCCTGCAGCTTAAAGTGATAGGTAAAAGTAGTGCCTTCATTTTCTTGGTTTGTCTAAATGCCTTACTGGTGTTCCCGATGGTATACAGAGACGGCAGCCAGCTATACTAGATGGCGACATAGATACGTAATATAATACAACCAAGGATGTCTGCCGTTTAAGTGTCTTTCATTTTATATAGAGCATACTTTAAAATCTTATTGGAGTCAAAAATACCTCAAAAAAACAATTATCTTACATTATACTAAGATCTTTATTAGTTTAGAACAACAAGCCAGTAAATTTGAGATCAAACTTGAGGATTTGTCGATCTTCTCTCTTCCGTGGGTAAGCGTTTTGCCAAAGTAAATCAGAGTTTGCTTGAAAACACTTTGGTAATGGCCTTAAAATCGAAGATCCTTTATGAGGGATTGGGGCATGTCAGATGTGTGCGAGTCAGCAGTTGCTTCGGGCCTAACTTCAATAAGAATCTTAGTTGAAAAGGCATTTTTTAGAGAAAAACTTTTTCTATAGGTGACTGTAAGCTGTTTCTTTTACGACGGGCCCCCGATAGCGCCTTCCTAGTGAAGCATAGTACCGAGGGTACCATCGATTAGCAGAACGTATTAAGCTCCCTCCTACCCCCAGCTTGTAACGAGCTCAATATGGACAATCTGCAGGGACCGAACGAGAGAAGAGTTTGTGACTTTATTTATGATCTCCTTTTTACTGCGATTCACGCCCTTTACAGAGGGATCAGGGCGTTTCTACTGCCATCAGCTGCATAGAAGGCAGACACGTTGTATCCGCACTACCTCAACGACAAATTTTTAACTAAGGGCCGTCCTAGTCGGTATTACACTACTAATTGAGCTCAAACTTTCACGTTAACTATCTAAATACTTTAGATAATAATACTATTACTACGCTGCAGTAACAATTACTTACTTAATACAATACAGATAATAAAGCTAGACACATATTTTAATTAGTCGTTGTGCATTTAATGAAATACGTAGAGCACTGGGACGTGTCCGTCGTCGGGGGTGCGGCCTATAGTAGATATTCTAAAAATACCCTAAAGATTCTTCAGAATATTCTTCATTGACCCCATACAACAGTCATCTCCCGACCAGCACATAAAGAATCAATCGCAGGAAGCTATTGTTTCAAGTGTTTATAGTTTGCCGTTCTCAAATCCGGCTATTAAATTTATTTCTCTTTTATGTCTTCGCACTTTTAGACCTACTGAAGTTATCTTCCGTTATTCTCTTTAGAATGACCGCCAAAATTTAAACCGGCCACATATGAAACATCATTAAACCAAACAATGTCAGCCGAAGGCATCGTTTCAAGCTTCATACCGAAGTCTGCTAAGATAAAAATATTTCGCAAAAATATTTCAAAATTAACATCCAATCTATTAAAAGCTGCTTTCGACACGCACTTCTTACCGAGTCCGTTTCGCCTTTTTCATTACTTTTATATTCACGTTTGTTCATCTTATTGAATGTTCGAATGAGATAAATGTATTTTTAACATATTTCAGAAATACGTATCTGAACAGAAATAACAGTGGCAAATTTTGAAAAAAAAAACTACAGTTTCTTTTGCTGTTCACCAACCCATTCACACTACTCACTGATTTTACTTGAGGGGCATTTCGCGCGCGAAAACTATGTGCCGTTTCCCAGACCCGTAGAAAAGCAGATATCGACATAGAGACGGTGGTCCCCTGCTGCTGCTGCCGCCGCCGCCGCCGCCGCCGCCGCTGCCGGTTCGTCTGCGTCTGCCGCCGGGGGCGCTTTTTTGTGACATCATCGCGCGTTTCGCTATAGTGAAGAGCTCAAATAAAACTGTGTCACACGACGGCGATTGCGTCAGGCGCAGCAGCAGAAGTGGCAGTAGCAGCAGCGATTCAGGCTACGCCGTAGTCAGCAGGCGCCCCTTTAGCTCCGGAAGTTCTTTGCTGATTGCCGGCTGACCAGCTACGGTGTGAAGAAACTGCCGGCTATGCAGTTCTTTCTCAGCTCTTTTAGCTACTACTGCACTATGGCTAATAACGTTAACGTTCTTTTTTTGTTGGCTATAGCCTCAGTCCCCGCGCGTTACACGCTGAAGTAGCCCTAACGACACCCCGAGATAGCTTAGTGCGGCTTGCCGATGGTAGGGATACGTGCTAATCTAGGCTCGAATGTGGGCATTGACATCGTTAATTTGGTGCTGGTAACGAGCCGTCTGAAATTATGCCTACTGACTCAAGTGTCGGATGTGAAACTCAAAAGATTTAACTACGAATAGTTATAGCATTAATGAAATCAGCAACGGAAACAACAATAGCAATAGCGGTGTCTGAGGCAGTCGTAATGCCACCGCCTGCAGAGACGGACTCACGAGATTCCTGAAAAAGCTAATATACCCGTACCAGTTAAAAATCGGTGCCGCCAGCCAGTTGCAGCAACCGCCACGAACGCAGCAGTGGCCGAGGCAGGCCAATCCAGGCCAAATCGAAGCGAACCGAAGTAGTAGTAGAACGAGACTGACGCAGAGGAGCGGTTCGCGCGCGCAAAATCACTTTTTATCAATATTTGAAAGGGTTGCGCACTGTGGCCGTTGTTGTTGTCTTTTTTCTGAAGCCATCGCGGCGACTGTGTCTTCTGATCACTGAATTTGGCGCCAATTTTCGAGGTCAAACCCCGTTTCCAGCCTCCCAAGTTGACCGAATCCCGCCATCCAAACCTCCCCTTTGATGACTGTCTGATGGACTGAAAGTTGTGTAGCAACAATAGCAGCTGCAGGCAAAAGCATAAAGCAGTTGTTCGCTGCGGACAACTGCGGAAGACGGCAGCGTCACGGTCGACGCTTGTAGTAAAGCAACCGCGACTCTTCTGCCTCATTCAAAGCCGGCGTCAGTGGCGGATACGGCTCGAAAGAATCGGTAGATGTGACGGTCCCTTCCTCCCATAGTCGATAATGCAGATAGGATGAATGTACATAATATTAACTGTTCAAACCGACTATCTGAAACAGCACTGGGAAATTTAAAGGCAGACCCTGTCAAGGGCGAAATCGGATGGCCGATCGGCGGCCGTTTGATTCGGCTCGGTCTGATCTGTACAACCCGTTTGTCTGACACGTACACACATAGAACAAATAGCATCATAAATAGCAAATAAATCTACAAACGTACACAGTGAACACAAATCTTTGCGCGCAAACTTACTAGCACAAACCAGCAACGATACAAACACAAACACCTTCATGGGGCAAGGACAGGCCCAGGGCATCCTTGGACATGAACAACATCCCTACGCCTGTGTCTCAATTGCTTCTGTTGCTTTTTGACATATGCTTTAGGCGGGTGCTGCAGTTTTCGTACGTTCGTTATTTCAGTCTTTTGCTGTCTGCAGGTTTTAGGTTCCCGCGGTTATAGATGCCGCTGCTGGAACCATGTTTCGCCTTGCACCACTTTTTCACGTGCCGCACGCCTCGTGACGATGAAATACGTGGAGTGAGGACGTTAAACATTTTCTTTCCTCTTCCTTCGCCGCCTGACGACTTTTCTTTCCGATCTTTCTTGCCGTTCTTTACAGTGTCCGTTTTAGTCCGTCTCCTATCAACGCATGTTTTTGTTACATACTGATGCTGCCAAAGTGCTGAGATTTGACAAATCTTAGAATGAAACTTTTTGGCAGGTGGGCAGCAGAGGGGCAAGAAAAGCGTCGGGAACAAAGTTGAAAATGAATAATATACAGTTGATGTATATTTCGATGGATATGCAAGATCGTAATTGCGAAACGTAGACATTTCTTCCGAAAATCTCTTAACAATTACTCAACCTATATTCAGACCATGGGGGCAGCGTTGCGTTTTAGCAAGATCCCCTAGACTGCGACGTAGCGACAGCTGTTGTCCGAGATAGCCTTCTTCGGGGCAGTATTCACGAATAACGCAGTGATACGGGCTAAATCAATTAGCAAAAAATAATGTGGATTTTTTTTATATTTACACTTATATGCAGGCGTGTGGGCGTCACTCTGCCTACGGACCTGGAAGCATTTGCGAATATTGAAATAAGCATTGCTGAGAGTTATTTCCTTAGTCCATAGACTGAATGGCCACGCGATTTTATAAACGTGACTCGATCGTGTTTATAGACGATCAATACTTTAATTAGACCCTGCGTCGACAACATTAACAGGAACACTATTCATTGATAACAATATCACTATTCTAGGTATCGTCATCATGGTTTGTTAATATCAGTAATATCATTTCGGCCCTGTATAGTAGACAGATATCGCCCGGTTTTGAATAAAGCAAATTTAAAGTTCTCAAAACTTAACTTACTCATTACCTAACTGACAATTAAAATCTATCTATACACTATACAACTTTAATCAAATATCATCTAACAAAATATATAAACCTTAATAACACACAGGTGTACTTAGGTGTGAGGGGAACGTTGTTCATCATTGTAGCTCTCAACCGATTTTATGGACCCGAACAATGTCGAGCGTAAATTTAGCGTGGACAAAAAAAATCAAATCAAAGCTAACGGTTTGAAAACGATGTATAATGTGGCAACATGTCTATAATAACAGTAACAATAACGTGAAATAGAATCGTATACATACAATGAATCTAATTAGACGCAGAGTGAAACTAGCGAAAAGCTATTGGCAATTAAAACAAAATATCTTATTAAAACAACAAAAAAAAAAAAAAAACACAAATGTACAGAATAGTGATCAAGCGGGCGAAACCCGAATGATATCTATCTAATACAATGTGCAATTAATTGCGTGTCCCGTTACATCTTCGCATAGTCATAGCTGTTGTGGCTGTGTGCAGTTGAGATTTTTGATGTGATTACGCCTGCCATCAACGGATGCCTTCAGCTAGTTTATATGTTATATATGCCAAACTAGTGAAATTTATAGCCGAGCTATTCTTGAATGTAACGTACTGAGGATCACAGTCACTTCACACAGTAGATGAAGCCTACTGAACGAACACTACGTATTCAAGTATGGATATTTAGAATTATTTTCTTCTGTCATTAGAGAGCGTGACATTCGTTTAGACGCCAACGTCGGCTTAAGTCTTGCGGATTATTGTTGCAGTGTTCAAAGCGAGCTATCTCTTCTAGACGTAGATGAAATTCATCATCCGATTGGGGGCTCGTATCGTGTGCACAATGGCCAATGCAACTGGTCGTGATTAACACAAGATCATAAAATTCTTCCATTATCATCTATTGTCTGTGTTCGCTAAATCAAACCTGTTCACACTCGTTCCGGTTCGCTAAGCGGTGAATCAAGATCGAGATGAACATCCAACGGGCTTTATGGTAGACTCTGATCAACTCTGTAGAGGCGCAGCTTCCACTTAACTAAGTACTAAATTCGCAGTCAGTCACAATATTCGCAAAGCTGTAATCGTAGTTATCGTTTTTTATAGGTTCCGTTTATATGTATATATATGTGTGTAATTTTACAAAGGACACACTATTCAGGCGATGATACTGTCCTTAACAGCGACTTAACGGATTAGTCATTTTGTAAGCAAAAAAAAAACACCCATTAATCTAACGTTGATATCGTGACTATGAGTCAAAGCGGGCGCCCAAGATTCGTATGCACCTGGCGCGAGCTGTTAGCAACCGAATCCGCTGAACTGATGGGTTAATGAGCAAATCCATTAATCCACATGGAAATTAGTGAGCCAAATGTATTCAAATGTGTATGCGAGCTTCCTTAATCTCTGACAACACAATAGATCGAAAAGTTTGGATCAGGGGAGGACCGTGGAAAACAACGAGTAACAATACGAAATAGACCGTGCCGAAACCCGGGATCGAACCAGGGACCTTTAGATCTTCAGTCTAACGCTCTCCCAACTGAGCTATTTCGGCTACACAGTTTACGCCGCGTACGAAGCCGACCTGGTATAGTAACGAATGTCATTAACTTGCTTCTTCAACACTAAACTTGCCACTAGTTGTCACTGTAAGAGTCTAGAAGTTTTTTTTTTTTCGGAAGTCCGTATACTTAAACGTCACCAAACCCCAATCGGACGCCCCTATTTAGAATCTACGTTTAGTTATAAAAAAAATAATAATTTTTAGGAATCAGTCATATTGAACAAATACGGTCGGTATAGGCATGCAGGATTCGTTGGTAAGTTTCGTGTTAGATTCTTCGAAATAGCTCTATCACATTTACATTGAATCCTGTCTCGAGGGCTCTAAATGCGACCACTTGTAGTGTGTACCAACCCTTCGAAATCAAGCAAAAAACGTGCGCTTACCGTGCAGACGTGGCCGAGCGGTTAAGGCGACAGACTAGAAATCTGTTGGGGTTTCCCCGCACAGGTTCGAATCCTGTCGACTGCGATATTCTTCGGTTCCATGGTGTAATGGTTAGCACTCTGGACTCTGAATCCAGCGATCCGAGTTCAAATCTCGGTGGAACCTTTTTATAGCGCTTCTGTATGATAATGTGTGTACCCTCTAAAACTACTAGGCAATAGGATATTGTCATTGTGCTCGCTTATTGCTCATTGCTGATGAATAGAAACAGTTGTATGCAAAACGCACGTCTCCGGCATCAGTTACTCATGGCGGCTGACTCTTCTTTTGCCTATAACGTAAAAGCTAGATTCTAACTAGGGTCATTTTTCGGCTTCATATATATAAAGTGTTTACACTATTACCGACAAACGTATATAAATTAAATTGGGTTCAATAAGTAAAGTTTTATTATATTTCTATTTTTGATAGCAGCACATGAGCGGAGTTACCTTCTTATCTATTTATTTAACTTTCACTTACTGCACCATGCTCGGAATTCGCTATAGATCGTACAGACTACATGTAACAGGTCTCGTTTAGTTCGTGACATTGTTAAAAGCTCAAAGTCCGATAACCAGGAGTAGCCTGAAAGTCGATCAAAGGTTATGTCTAATCTTTAGGTTGTCCAGAAGAGTACAAAACCTACCACAAACGAGCATCACTTTCCCTAGCCGCCTTGCATGATCAAAATAAATAGAAACCCATAAAATCTCCTTGACAATTAGCTTCCCTTTAATAAAGAACACGGTAGGTATTGTTACATTGGTTCATTCAATGAAACGTTCTATTTATATTATAACAGTGAATAAGTCTGGTGGCTTTCTTTGATGTATATCGACGTATGACGAAGGAGTGGAGTAAAGAGTGAAGATATTTTTAGATTTGGCGATATTTAAAATTAGCGCCGATCACAACAAGGAAACAAGAGTCTTACTACTACAGAGTTGTTTAGGTGAACTCGATGCAAAAATAAGGAAATGGTACATTCGAAAGGTAATTCGACAGCACTTGTTCAAGAGCTTGCTTTAATAATTTTGTGGGTAAAAGTGAGACTTCCTCCAGGTAACCGAATTAACGCATTAACGGTCTAAAAAAAGGATACCATCTCGAAAGCACGTTATTGTTCCTAAACCTCAGGCAAAATTTCACCCGGACTAATTAAGCTACATACAGCATGAATCATTTGGCATCTGTCGAGCTCACTATTATTTTTATAGGTGATTCAATATATTATACTCGAATGTTAGCGTAACCCGCAATCAGAGAATTCTCATTGATTGCTAATACGCAGCGTCGAATTTGGTGCGCTGCAATGACAAGCGGTCGTACTACTGCTCTGGTCTGTTTTCGAGGTCGAACTGTGACTGGCGACCTTAAAATCAAGAAGTCCCAAGCTGACAAGAGGCTCTTGCTTTTCATTGTGTATAAAAGTGCAGACTAGGCGTGCTGCTAAAACTAGCTTGACTCGACTGACTGGTCGAAGTTTCGTAGCAGCACTACCCACAGAACCGCGATATCATATCCTAATCAAGCGTATCTATTTCAGTTGCTATCGGTCAAATTGTACCTATGAACAGCACAGGATAAATTCCCGCCAGCTAAATAATTCGAGAAAAGTTATTGGGCATCCTGTGCGGGAACTTCACTAATTCTCCATAGGTAAACGACACGATCTTTTTTCATTATGTTTTTTAGCCGTTATTCGTCCGTTCCGTTTCATCCTGTCCCAACGAACTTTCTTGGTACCTCCTCGTCGGGTATCTATAACTACCGTGGAGGATCGTCTAGAACAGTTTTCTATGCAACGGTCCACAACGATGGATAACTCCGGGCTGGAAAACCGTTGCGTCTAAACCAACATCAACAGCGACCGTGGTTACCAACGATCCAATGGACAACTAGCAAATCGTAGCCAGCCGCTCACCGTCTATAGCAATTGATTTTCGCCTACTCGCTAGTTTATGCCGCCGTCAAATGAATAGTAGCTGTAGAGACGCGGTAATACCGCCATACTATAATTTCGCAGATGCCTACCTCAACGTTCCGTCAGGTAACGTATGCAAACGACAGTTCAACTACCCTTTCCTTTGTTGCGGACCGAAGCGGCCTGATATTCCAGAAGACGCACACAGAGCCAGGAGAAGCGGCTGCCTTTAGCTTCGTTAATAATCAAGTGCAGATGTCACTGGTGAACGTCGATGCTCGGGTTCTCGATTTGGCGTTTGGTTAGATTTGCCTGATCGGAAAGGGGGAAGCCGCGCGCAACGCTTGCCGTTAACTGATGCGAACGCGATGGCGAAGGCCTGCATCACGTAAAAAACGTTTGCATACGTAGCAGGAAGGAATCGTTTGCTCTGGCAGCGGTCATTGATGCCACAACGGACTTCATAGAAATCAGATACAGCCCTATCGCCTACAGAGCGTTACCATATAAGGTGCAACACAATCGTGATGTGAAGAAGATCAAATAAGATATGCAATCTTGTCTTCGTTAAAACTGGCGTGGGGCTCTCGCGACTTTTGGAAAAACATCATACGTTTAGTTCAAATATCTACCCATGTTGTAAGAAAAAAATTAACGAAACTGTTTGATACCACTTTCGTTGGTAGAGTATGAAGCTGAAATTTAACTATTATATATATAACTATAAGATTTCCCTGAGATTCGTCACAAAATT
The DNA here is from genome assembly GCF_002532875.2 of Varroa jacobsoni. NCBI lineage: Eukaryota > Metazoa > Arthropoda > Arachnida > Mesostigmata > Varroidae > Varroa > Varroa jacobsoni. The sequence goes on from NW_019213653.1 coordinate 72,212, forward strand.
ACATAACGGGAATTTCAGACAGTCTCCAAAAGGGGCTAGATTAACAACGAAATTTCAAACGACTCTCTCAGCGGAATCTCCCTGGCCTCCGTTTATTCGATATTTAGTTATTGTTAACTATAATATGTAACGGTAAGAAATACTACATCGTTGCTTAACATGGCTAAAAAAAGAAATGTTCCGACTTTTGTGTCCGGGACTGCGATCGTAATGTCAAAGCCAGCCGCTTAATGTTTGCTGATCCTTGACTCGTGGTGATAGGACTAATCGGAGCTTCTATAAAGGCAACTGTTTAGCCAGTTGGTAACGTCCGCACATTCGAAACATGGGTTCGATACTTCCTATCACTTTGTAACACGTGACGTACCATCCTGATCTTATTATTTGCTTACTCCGGTTTACAGTTCAGTTACTTGCCAAACGTGTAGCAGTCGAGCGAATTTTCAATAATTATATATCTACACTTCATATTCGTGAGCGACTAGAAATCTATTTTTATTCCGGTTGCTACCATTACTGCGTTATTGATGTTTTAACATTAAACAGGTCTGAGTAAGAGCACACAGAGGCAAACCTTGTTTTTACATTACTTCATATAGAATCATCCAGTCCTAATATACAGGCATGCACAGACATAAAAAGTATGACATTGTCTCTATTCCAATTTACTTTGTCTGTAAGGTTTGAAAGTTCAACGGAAACCTAACGTTTGGCTTTATCAAAGGCCGGAATTAGAAACAGCTGGTTTCATCAGTCATCTAGCCTCATGAGTGTAACGGTTTCAGAGACACCACAAAGCTGAGCGATGAGCAGGATTACGACTAAATACAGATTAAGCGTCTGGTGGCGTACACATATCGAGTAGACAGCAGGCGCTTTTAGGAAAAAGAAGGAATGACTTATTTTGTCGGAGTGGCATGGAAAGCTTACGGGGTTACGAAGTGCAGCCAGTCCAATTGCATGCTGCAAACGTTGAGCGATTTATGTGGAACTAAATGCTTAGATTCTTTGATGAAATAGTCTGAGTACTAGCACAGCTGCTATTTCTATTAAATATAGAGAATCGACCTTTACAGATACCGCGTAACTACCTTGTCAACAAACGACCCCAAACGCTGGGCATTACCCCACACAGATTGCCTCGAGTAGGCAACCATTAAATGTTTTGACAAATATCCACTAAACCCGGTCTATCCATAGGTATGTGATGAGACTACGCCTTTTCACATACCCGTACATAGCTATGCAGTCGAACGCAAGCGTAGGTCGCCAAACACTTCGTTACTATCATGTCCTGTGTTTAACCGGCAAACATCTGTGACGATGCGGCCTCATTTGAGGCTCGAGCCAAGTGTTCAACAGCACCGCCGTCGTTCACGCTGTCACATCCACGTCCAATCTACACGATGTTAAATACTCATTAGACAAGAGCGTACCTCGACGTCCACGATGACATGTGTGACGACGAGATATAAAATAAGATAGCATAAAACACATTGTTATGCTTAGAAAACGTTGCTTTACAGACTATATTATCTGCGTTTGGCATTGGGCTTTGCTAATGAAGCACAACGAACCAGAGCCTACTTGAGTAACGGTTTTTGCTGATAGTCTATGCATTTCGAGCATGTTTAACTAGCAAATTTAAACTAAGGTAAATGGGTCCCCATAGACATGTAGCAGACTATGATGAGGAGTTGGATATTACACATACATTATATATATATATATATATATATATATATATATATATATTTGTTGATTAATTTATGTAGTTGGTCGTATTGCGTTCACACAGCATGTGGTACACACCTCCGATATCCTGGCCGATAGTAATTTAAAAAACTTAAATTACTTTTTGTACTATAGAGCAAGATTAGTCAGAGTGGCCGATTATTATACTTTTGGACCAAGTGCAGAAAAAAAAAACTTTCGTAATCACTTTGTTCGACTCTAGGTCGAATAGGTAGACGAGTATATATTCTCATTTAAGAAATTTAATTTATCAGCTCCTAATAGCTGAAAAAGAGGTATGAGCACGAGCATAACCCGGCTTGGGATCTCTTGTGAGACGCGTAAGAATAGATAATTAGATATGTTCAATCAGTTGTTTTTGTGCACTTCTTCATCTCTAAAAAGAAATAAGTTGTTCGATTCAATACAACACATAGCCGTTACTGCGCCTTAAGTTACCGATTGCTCCCGTATTCGACCAACAGCCATGAGCTAGCAACTCTATCCGAGTGTAACTATGAGCTATTATTTCAAATAGTCCTTCTAGATTACTGAATTCCCGGTCAGCCTTATTGACAGTGATCTCCAGACGACATCCAGACAGGCCGACGCTGTATTGTTTTCTAAAGACGTTCGGCTAGAAATGCATGTTCCAGTGGACGTACGAACCCATCGCGACAAAGCCTCGCGTCTAGGTTGAACCATCATAACGGTATTCGTTTTTAGCGCCGCCGATATAAAACACGCTCGAGCAAAAACGCTGACTGCGCTCCGCATCTCTCTTTTTGACGTGCAGGGAACGCTGTAGCCCGACGATGACCGCTGACAGGTCATGTCACATCGAAGGACCGACAAAAGGCAAAATTGTAACATACGACAATGTTGCAGACGGTTACAAATTGAAGTTGGTGCATCGCAGTTGGAGCAAATCTGGCTCTTTTGGGCTAAGATGACTTGCTTAGCGATAGCTGTATGGGTCTGCTCTTCACATCTGACAACACTGAAGAGCAATGTGTTAAGCGCAAATCACAGCAACATGGCCGGTGGCGCTGCATCAACTGTTGTCCTTCGGCGGCAGCACAGACGAAAAATTTCATCAGGACCAACGCATTCTATGGCTCTGGTAACGCGAAAAACCGGAAAACTTTACCTACAGGGAGGATTCTAGCAGTCGCGAAGGAAGTCCCACTGCTCTGTGTTTTCCGTGCTGACACAATGAACGTTCGATGAGATCAGACAAGTGGCTGAAATAGATGGGGTAATGGAACCTCGAAGTTTCGAAGCGGATTATCTATGGTAGGTCAGCACACCGTTGAAATTAGCATAGCTTATTGATGCCTCTGTTTTGATTATACAAACGGTGTAGTAAAAAATTGGATCATTATAAAAAGTAGAAGGAACGTTAATTACATTATTATCTCAGTAATTCCGTCAACAGTTCTTAACTGAGATCTTCGTGTCCACATAAAATTTAGTTATTTTTGGGTTCTATGGCTTGATGCTAAAGAAAAGTTGTCAGCGGCACTCACTAGCTATGAAGGTCAGGTCCAATGAAGATGTTTACCTTTGCCAACATAACATTTCATATCGGTTGATAAGATCGTTAGCAGTTCGGGAAGTTCTTACTAACATATTACGGATGTCAACTTAACAACGACAAAATCAACTATTTTATTGAAAATATTAATCGCAAAAAAAGACCTCGTTAACTAGATAGAATGAACATAGTCCTTTTATTTCGCATATTGGTTTATAAAAGTAGCGTCGATACCAAGATGGTGGTCTGACTTACATATGAGCAATGTTCTTCTTATTGCGTACCAAAATACAAACCAAATCCACGAGATGGTTACTTTTTTTGGCTGCTATTTGTATTGTGAATGTGTTCCGCGTTGTGATGATTTGACTTGTCATCTTACTCAGCTGCCATCCGATAAGCTGGAATATGCCTGTGTTCAGGATCTGCATTCAAACCGTCATATTTTCCAACTCATTGTTATCTAAAATTTCACGTTATCATATCGTTTTTATGTTGAAATAACGTGAGAGAGTTACACGTAAATTATAACAAAGGTCGGTTATTGGAACACTTGTCTGTTATACGAAGTGATTTGTTTTGCTATCGTCGAACAAACGATTGATGTTCTGTCATTTGATGCTTGAACGGCCTCGAACACTCTGGGTGACATGAGATACTGTACTATCTTTAAATGAATCACGATATCATTTTTAAGAGAAGTTAGATGTTTTTATAGTGCCAACAATATATTTATAGATATGATGTGATTTAAAAAGGGCTACAATCGGGATGGGAACAGCTGCGAAACGCTAGCTGATGAGATATTGTGTAACGATTAACACTTGCGCTGGGCTATAGGTTTTGTTAATTCAACCATTAGTTTTTTATAAGGTACTTACAAAATAAAAGCCAGGACTTATCCGCACTTGCTTAAATTGCCGCTTCTGGGCAGAAGCAATCAATGAGTTCAGCTTTGGCGAATCGTGCCAACATATTCGGTGTGTCCATTTCCGTAGGTGTAACCCTACATCTCGGTGATAGATCTAATCTGTGTTGCAGGAACACACATCGAGAGCTTAAGAGAGGCTAAATAAAGTGCTGACGGATAGGGCAAATTCTCATAGTGTCAAATTAAGTATGTCTATAAGAAGTGTTGGATGACTACGGTCCAGTCATTTGTGGCCTTGCTGCAAAATCGGACGCGCAGTTTCCGCAGATGCCATCAGATTGTCGAAGATCAATCACTTATAGAGCATGTTTGTTGGTTAGTTAACTGTACTTTATTGTTGAAGGCGTATTGGCACATATAATAGTGCTTCAGGGTTTCTTTTCTATGGATTATTTAAAACATAATTGTTACGTGTAGCTCAAAGATTAGACCCAATTTAATACTTGCAAGCGTTAAGTTGTTACAAGTCTATGTAATTGGTTCTTGCTTTGGTTAAATAAACGTTACCTGACAGAAGGGAACATAATAACAAGAAAGATCATTAAGACAGAAATTCTGCAAGAACTATTCTGTGTATTGGTCGGTTAAATACCAAATCTGCGTTATCAGGCGTACCGTCCATATGTATGTGCTTCTAGAGGGCGCTCCGCTATGCAATCGCTGGGCGTGTGTCTACGTGGGAGTCCAACGACTTTCCGTTGGCCGTTAAAACAGTAAACGCAATGAGTTCGAGAAAAAGAGATAGATAAAAAGGTATAGACGGTTATGTGACGTTCGACCATTTTAAGGTAGGTAAACCGCATCTGCTTAACTACCTACAAGATGACGCCATCAGGCGTTGTACTAGTCCAGTGTCAGCTACACATACAGGGTGACTCACAAGGCCTGACAGTTGTATTACACTGTTTATAGTAAGAAAGCAGTCGAAATTAAGAGACGCTCACGGCTAGGACAAGTAGTGCAGTTTCGCGTTCACACACAGGTTTCATTTTTAGTCAGGACCTGATTACATTGATGGACATACACGATAGCTACCTCTGTAAAGGATTGCCAGCCAGCTTACGTTATCATGCACCGATCAGAACAGATCGGCCTTATAGAACCGCCAAACGATAATTAACATTTTTAGCTTAATTGTTTGGGTGAGCGTAGCATCTATCCATGGTATATTGGCACGATATACTTCGCTTGTGCCCGTACCGTTAACCAGTGATAGCCTTTCAGATCTACCTACAGAGAACAGTGTCTAGCCAATCTGCTTTACATGGATTTGAGTAATGTTAAACTAGCGCGTGTCCACACTGGACCTCGGCGCTGTCTCAAGCACAGCCAGTGCTTTAGAGCTGTCCTTATCATCAATTTCCGTGCTCCCTCTTGCTTTCTCCCTATGATTCCCATTGTCGAGATGTCAGCGCGCTGACAACCTGAAACAGCCACGCACAAACATATACACGAGCACTTAACGCAGCCGCGCTAGACATCGATAAGCACGAGTGTTATTATCTCTCGCTGAATGGAGAAGCAGCAGCGGCAGCTAGTGCTGCCCTCACCGTCAGCTAAAACAATGAAAATATAACTCTTACGGAAACGATTCAACGATTTTACGGGACGGCTGGCTAGTTAATACCAAAGCGCAAAGTAGTCGAGAAGCATAACTGGCTTGCTACCTGCCGATTTCTTCTGTTCTGTATTGTCTGCCCCAGCCACGTCTATCCCAATGGGTCAATCAACTACTAGCCCGCAGCAACGTATGTAGTCTGGGAAACTTAGAGATGTCGGTATTGTATGGCCTGGCATAGACGCGTCTAGGGGTCTAACATTGATAGCCATAGAGGGTCGGAGAGACATGGTTACTGCCTATGAGGTAGGTAGTCACTAGTGCTTGCTTCTCTGTCGATCGCTGGCTAGACATGTACGTGTGCGCAGAAAATCCGTTAGACTGGCTGGAGGGGCACCGCCGAAGCTCGTAGTCCTGCCTCGTCATACAGGTTTGCGACGGTAACATAACGGATGTTGGGAGTAGGACAACAGTAAAAACAAGAGCGCCTGTTGCAGCAGCAGTAGGAGAGCCCGGAGGTCAACTGCAGCCAAAATACCTTCTGATGCTACCTCTTTAGAATAATAGCGCCGGCAGCGATTAGGATAGAGAATACCTGCTGGTCAGATTAGTAGGCATATGTGTGGTTTTCCGTTGCAACGGTAATATTCGATAGGGCGGTAAGAAAGGGACGAAACAATGAGAAGTAGAAAGTAAGAGTGCGCGTGTTTAGAAATAACTAGAGAAACGCGTAGCTAGGATGTTATTCGTTATTGAAGATGTGATACGTCCAATTTTTGTGACGCGTAAGGAGTGGTTATGGGGAGACGGCGCATGCGTTACGATTATTTGAACATGAAATATATAGATGTGGGTAAACAATTAGTAGAAAGTAGGTAAAATACTAATCAATAGATAGTCACTTTGCCGTTCGCTTTGTTCTTGTTATAGCTTACGTGTAGAGCAGGTTTCGCTAACAAATGAAATACCCTGTAGTAATACCGTGTTGATTATACAAAGGATACGGGTGCCCAATGAGGAAACAAAATGTGGACATGCTTAACCCACAGTATATTAATAAGAATAATAATCGCTTCGTATTCTTTAAAACTAATTAGAAAGGCAAAAGATCATTCAAATTGGCCAGGTAGTTCTTAGCACTTCTTAAGAACCTCTACTTAGATCGAATTGACGGTACCATCTCTACGAGGCCACTATTTTACCACATCGACCAGAAACCTCTCAATGCATGTGCACCCCCCGCTAGGCGTCCATTGCCTGCGCGCTGATAGGCTACATTCTGTGTATATATGGTATAGAAAAAATGTTTAATTAGCAATATTCATGCGCAGCATCACCATAAAGTTTCAGCTATAATGAATATCTAGTTATTTATAAAAGCAAGCACTCTTCGAAGTTAGCTATGAAACTGAGCAGCGACAGGCAACACCAAAGGCTTTCAACAATATTGAGAATGGCTCTGACCATAATTGTTAATACGCCGAGCGTGTTGTGGGTGTATAACAGGACTCGCTTTTACAAGGGTGCTGCGCAAAACAAGTGTCAACTAGCTATGTTCAGTCTCATAGAAACGCCGGTTTCGAATAAAATATTAAACGATCTGACGTACTCGACTATACGTGCCACATCATGGAACCGCGTTCAGAGGTAATGATCAATGATGCGTGTAACTACGCGTGAGTCAGGCGTTCGTGTTCGGAGGAGGCTGGTTCAAGGTAGGACCATGTAGAGAGGCAAATAATTGCCCATCACCTCTGCATTACTAAGAAAGAACACAATGGGCTAGATACGATCAACCTATCTGCTTCCCTGTGCTGTTCGAATAAACCGCGATGTGAACAATTCCTCGTAATCCTCTAACAGTTTTTCTTCTTTTTTTTTTTTTTTTTTTTTTTTTTTTTTTAGAAGATTTTGTGTTCTGCTATTAGTGGCTAATAAAAGCCTACAATTCGACTACAATACAAATAGAACAAGAAGGTGGAGAACCTTTATTGACTATGTCTGTCTGCTAGACAGTATGTGCGTATGAAATGATGATATACGCATAACAGGCTACTTGGATATTGCCACCAGGTGCATTGGAAAGAACGAATGCGAAAGGTAAATCAAAGATCGCTGTCAACTAAACCAGAATGATTGTTTACAGCGCTGGGCATTTGAAACAATACAGATAGGAAATATGCGTATCTAAATTTTGAATTTGAGCAGAGCAATTCTGGGACATTTTTTTTTTTTGGCTCGCTCTTACTTTTATTTTCTTTTTCTAACACGTTTTCGTTCTACTAGAAAATTTTTCATGAGATAAATAGCTAGCAGCTACACGTCCAGCAATTCCAATATTACTGTAAACAATAACGAATAATGTTTAGCTGTTGTTATCGTATGATAAAACTGCGGAAATTATTTGCTGAAAATATGACGTAGGATCGTGGACGTAACGCTTGGCTTCGCTAGCACAAACATTCAGTGCATGACGGTTGAGGAATAGATAGATAGCATATAGAATTAATTACTGAAAACCGTTGCTTCGGTTTTATGGCCTTAATTTTATGATTCTAAAAAATAAAAAAAATACATGGGATTCGAGAAAAGGTTCAAATACAAAACTAACGCCGCACATGCCCTACAGGTTTCAAACTATTTTAGGAAAAACGGAGTACGTTATGCTTCTGTTGCTTTCTAACGATACAAGGTTAAAAGAAAACGGTTTTTTTTTTTTTATAACTTGTAGCATTATCGCTGAGTTGGCACTATTTGCTGGACTAGTCGGTGTTAGAACGATCTATCGAATGTAGAAATATATTGGAAGATCAGCTCGAGAGATCGTCTCAAACAGGTGCACAGAAAATTTTTCTGTTTATGTGGAAAGAAGTGGAAACGTCTCATACAGCGCGCGGCATTTAAGCCGTAAACAGTCATGTTGAAATTGTCGAGACGTTACGTAACACAGATCGGCGATAAACCGCGTGATGAGCACAATTTAGAGTCATGAAGCAAACAAACTATCGCTAAGCTTATAGTTTATAATCCACTTAAATTATTTTGGTATACTCTTGTCGTAGCAGAGAAGTCATACTAATTGTTTCAACTCTGGTACGTTCTACCCCGACGAACCCTTAGAACTTTTTGGACCGACTAAAAGGACGACCATACACCAACAAAGAAGTAAAATATCTCTAAACGGGGCAACCTCCCTCTCGTATTATATAACAAAATATAATAATGTATAATAGTAGATTTTAAAAGCGCATATTACGATATCCATTACAATCGCCACAAAACATACAGAGAAATTACTCTGATATATTTCTGGTGCGTAAGATCCCAGTTTGTTAACCACGCCTTGATATCTAACTCGATTCGAAATTCTATCTTGAAGCGCCCTACTTCCTTATTTATTATTACAATTTGACTATTAAAGCGAAGGCCATCTGCTTATTTATCTTCCCCGCTTGTTTATCACCCAGATAACCATGGTCAGTCAGGTGACGCTCTCGGCTGGCCGCGTCAAATCAATGAAAAAGCCAGGCACTGTCACAGGATCAATACCGACAGCAGTGGTAAGAATTCAGTAACAGGTTTCGTTGAATAGGACTGCAACAACAACAACAACAACTTTTCTAAACATTTGCTGTTCTCCTTTTTTTTACGTGTCTCTGCTCGGAGCAGGCCCCTTGCTTTGGCAGCCCAGCGTTCAGATGTCTGTTAAACACGCACTACGTAGCGAATAGATAGATAGATAGATAGAACGGAGAATGCGAAGAACAGTGATAGGCCGTTAAGAGGAGGACGAAAAATTGACAAGAATAGCGAGCCTGAATTGCAACGACCCTTTTGAACACTTGTGCGTATGATGGTAGACATTTTCGATTCGAATCCCGGTAGGCGTCTGTCCGCTGTTCTGTGAACGGAACGATGGCGAGTCAAGCTGATAGCCAACGGGCCAACCTGCGTGATAGGCTACTGTCTTTGACCGGCCATGAGGAGGATACGAGGTGAGTCAAAATAACGATGTTTTCATAATAACTAATGTAAGCGAAAAAGCTATACTATATGCAGACCACGATAGCAGTAATTAATTGATTATCCGCATAGTTAGCTTAGTATTAGCATGGTGATTAATGTTAACGAAGCACTACCTCACGACAAAAAATCTGGGTGGACGTTGCCGGGATTTGAAGGAGCGATGGTTTCGCCAAGACTATTACGAAATGGAATATTATAACCAACTCAGCACTGCATGTATGTGCCTTATGCATTGGATTCTTTATGATACGAAACGGAGACTGTCTGTTCATCCGTGTTCCCATAACGACGCAGCGTGCAATTACGTACTTCGTTGACAGAATGCAAATTAGATGCACAGGGTAAACACTCTGCGGATCGCGACGCAGTAACATGATCGCCTGTTCGTCTCGCAGTTCGACGTCGTATCTGTCGGTAGCTGAAGATCTTGAAAATAGTATTTTTCTATAGCCTGGGAGTTAAATTACCTTAATAAAGAATAAATGATCTGTGGTTAACCACAATAAAAGGGAACAAAGCTAATTTAAAAAAAGGGAGTAAAAAAAGTAATCAAATCGATATTTATACATACAATCCAGCAGCACATACCTAAAACTCTACGAAAAGAAAAGAAAAAAAAGCAAGATCTATTCATTGCAGATCTTTTTTTTATTTGATTCGTCTAAAATTCCCGGCCAACGGGAAGAAGGTCTCGCTCAGACCTTTTATTTGTCACTTCCAGGCATTAAATTGACAATTTGTATACACGCTGAACGTTTGGTCTAGGCAATAGAGAATTGTATGAAACTGACTCTCAAATATGTCCGTGGCGCGTGTAACACAAGCATCGGGTCTGAATGCATGGTTCTGTATCCAGACTGGACGGGCTTACCGGGTCCGATACCTTTACAAATCATATATTTATACCAATGGTCATTTACATTTATTGTCGCAGTTTATGGTCGTATAGTCCGCGCACTCGCTACCACAGCAGCTTTTTGTCTTTAGTCGCTTTTATTTGCTATTCCTTTTGGCAGCATCAATGTTAGTTACTGTTAATCATTTGCAATACATGTTAATTGTTCTATTACGTATTATTATCTCGTCACTGACCGTGAAGAGATATTAAGCGATCTTAAGGCAAGTGGCTAACGGGCACAGCAAATATTTTTACGGAAACGACAACAAAAAGCGATCGAAACCAGCGAATAAACCCATGTAATAAATTCATTTCGGCCTAACTTTCTCGACTTAAGTAACAATGACAACTTCAACAAGCACTAAAGCGTATATTATCATTCAATTACAGCCTTAACACTATAATCGTCGTCTTGGATGTGTCCTTTTTTTGGTAGAAAGTTAAAGATCTATTTGCTTAGTTTGTAAGGTCGACTTGTTTCGCTCATTGAAAAGGTTGTAACCAAAGTGAGACCCATTAGCAGGCCCTATATATATATATATATATATATATATATATAATCTTGTCCATTATTTCATGCTAAAATAATAGACATGGTAAAACAGTGGGCATAATATAATCGGAGAATCACTATCCGAGGGCCATTACTTCTATTCTGACCTGCATTGGCCAGCTTAATTACTTCTATTAGGAAAAGGTAATCAACGGG
>NW_019213654.1:0-22700 GCF_002532875.2 Varroa jacobsoni
ATTGTTCTTTCGTTCCTGTTAATTCGTACATGCTACAATCATTATAATGGACAAATGATGCTCCAATGGCAATACTGGCACCGTTCAATTCAGCTGCTTCTTGACATGCGAAACACGTGCTACGCCCTAAGGCTAGGGCCTTTCTCGTTAATAGAACCATGGATGTGTCATCCGCCCTGATTCTGTTAAACAGAGTCTGGAGTTTTGCATCCGATTGCAATAACTAACCACTACCTAAACTGAGATAGGCAGACCCCTTCGCAAATAAATGTCCACCCTTTTTGAGAGGAGATTTAAATCAGATTGGATTATTGTACAAGCTTGCCCTTTGTTATTTTTGTTTGATATAAACACGACTTTGGTAGGCTATTGACAATGCTCATCCTAAACAACTCGTGATTGAGCTCGGCAGCAGAAAACGTCTTACTTATCGTACAAAACTTCAACGGTTTTTCAAAATTTCGCAATACGCTACCAGGCGTGCTTGCAGAAACCGCTTGCTTGTTAATAAAGAAAATTTAGCAACAAGGTCTGCTAGTTAGCATAACTGGATGAAAATTAGCAAACAAATACATACGCTAACAAATTAGCGATCAGGGAAGCTTTCATGGACGGAACGTCACACAAAGGTTTGACACAAAAATGGGACGATAATGGGACATCGAATAAAAGAAGTGTTCAACATTATTTCTATCTTTTCGAACTTCAAGTTGTGCAAATCTCGGGTTCCATTATACTACGAAAATTAGAAAAACAAGCAAAGCTGCTGTTATAAGCGCGGCTATTCTCCTAACCTAATTTAAGTTAGCTCTTGTTTACAAATACCGTTAGCATGTATGCAAACAACGATAGTGTTAGGTCGAGGCATTATTTCTGTAAGAAGGATCAAGGTGGAGGACGTGAAACGAAATGAGATAGTCTTGTTATTGGCATAGAAAGTGAAACGGATCCGAACCAGACTATGCTTTTGTGCGTAGCGTACGCGATGAAAATGACCGAACCCAGTTTCATTCATTTACTTAATTGTGCTTTGGTATGGAACACCGGAGCTTCCTATTATTTGTCGCTGCTTGCGTGTTGTTGCAGAACATCTTTAATTGCGCTAATGTTCTCGGTAGCAAATTTGCTTGCCTCATACGTTAAGAGGTTTGATAGAGATCTTTCTGCGCAGAATCGAAGGCATGGGCCGCGGGCCTCGCACAGGAGAATCAGGTCCAGATTTTAGTGGACTACTGCTTCCCGTCGGGGTCACGACTGTTGGAGTCTCGGCTGAAGGGACGATCGGCTGATCGAGGCCATAGCTAAAAGAAAAACAAAAAGTTTAGTAGGGATAAGCTCAACATTAAAAATTGAAGACGGTTGTTGCTGTAAGTAAGAAAGCTAAGCCGGACTATCTATATCTTCTAGATGTATATTATAAATAAACACCCACGGTACATACAGTGTTTCTCTGGGTGTACTGGATGGCTTGCTGGAACGCTGATAAAAGTATGTTACTAAAAAAAGTAATTTAAAAGAGCTTATAATTTTCAAATGTCTTTTCTCTATCCTCACTGTGCGTTCTGAAATTTCGGGGCGTTTGTGCAACTACATCGCACTTATTTAAACATATAGTGCAATGAATCCCTGGCACTTACCGTTGACTATTAGTTTCGTAGAATTGCTTAACTGCGTGTTCACTCTTAGTTCCGACAAGTTTACTGACAGCCTTGAAGTCTTTGCCAAAACTTTTAAAGGCTTGAATTGTCAATAACCTGCGATGGAGAACGAAATAGTTAAGATCTTCGCTTGAAAAATATCAGTCATATAAATTATATGAGTTAGTTGCACGGTATTAAAGAAAGTAGTGCATTTCCTTACCGAAATCAATCGGGATAATTTTTTGCCTACCTGTCCTCTTTGGTCCACTCGTCTGTGATTTTACGAGCTTTACCTATCGCCTTGGTCACCTGCTCAACAGTTTTAGCTATCCGTTTCTGCTCGCAGTCCATCTGGGCCAATTCGGCCTTGTTACGTTGAAACAGCTTTTTCAGAGAACCGATTTTCTCTTTTAGCGTTTCTACATTCTCGTCGATCATTGGCAATTCGGCAGTGCTCTGTCATATTCAAGGAAGGTCAAAAGTAATTAGTCTACATCTATTTCATCTATCTCAACTCTATTTATTCAATCCAATGAAATGACTTTTGACACGTATTCCTGCATATATGAAAGTAACAAAATTGACGTATCTGGTTCACAACTCATTTTTTAATGTTTGAAGTTTTTGCGGCGTTATGCAGCGTAAACGTACTTCTTTCGAAATCCACTCTTTAACATCATCGTCGAAATCCTCAGTCGGTGGTCGAGCTTTTCTCATCGCGTAATCTAGTGAGTCATCTACTGAATTCGGTACACTCTCATTGTCTGAATTCTCAGCGGATGATGCGGCAGTAGCGTCTAAAAAAGGCAAGCAAAAAACACCAAGGCATAGCCTGTGTAAATCGATGTAAGTGTAGCAAAATGACTGATTACGCCCTTTAGGCAGATACTGAGATCCTTCTTCACTGTCTCGAAACCTTCTGGTGAAGTATTTTAGATAATAAAAACATAAAAGACTATCCAATAGCACATTCCACTTACCAGTTCTTTCGGACTTATTATTTTCATTGTTGGGCTTTCCGCCACCGGCAAGAGGCTTCATAATATCCTCAAACTTCACAACTTTTGTAGGTTTCCCGTTTGCATCTGTTTTCGCTGTTTTACTAGTATTCGTGCCGCTGCCGCCCGCACCGCTGGCGTTAGCTGCTCCAGCTGCTGCGACACTAGCAACTGGTAAACTGTTTGTAGACGTTTTTTCTCTCATAGCGGTGTCCTTTGGCCGTCTCGTCGGCAGTGCATCTTCGTACAAAACAATGTTTGGATTTGCGCAAAACCGGCGGTTTGGCAAGACCTTTCGCTTTTCATTTAAAATTCCAAAAACTCCTTTTGGGGCAATCATTTGCTTGCTTTTGCTGACCAGATAATAGCTGTTTAATATATAAAATTTATCATAGGTTGAAATCGTAAACGCAAACCGCACAAAAAAAACAGAAGGGGGAATATTAGTTACTGATTCTAGACTTACAGGTTTTAATAAATATTTCGCTTGCAAATAATAACATCTTGTTTTTTTTGTCCGTATGCGATTTCACCCACACTGCGTTAACATTCGGAGTCTTAACCCTTGAAATAATAGAGCGGTAAAGCTTTTCCCGGTTAAACATAACATTTCAAGAAATGCTTACGATTTTTTTTTTGACAATTTGGTTGCTCTAGCATGTCCTCACGTTTTAATGCCACTTACTTGAGGCAAGGACTGAATTCAAATATCGATTATACTATAAATTTCAAAAACAATATTTTAAATGTATAAGAGAGATTTCAGCTGTAACACTGAAAAAAGCAACTAGTGGAATAACTGCATTAAGCAGGTTACAGGACATAAGTGAGATCATGAATAAATATAATGGACGAATCAATTGTAGGAAATACTAACTGCTTGCTCTTTTTGGGCAGGACGTAATCCCTGGCCGGACTGTGTGTTGAGTAGTAATGATCAATTACATCCAGCAACCGTTTGTTGGGTAGAACGGCTAGGTACTTTCCGAACTTGGTTTTGTAAGTACCTAGATAGCGTTTGAACATTTTTTTGTCCTGGTGGCTCCAATCGACGAAGTCGTATAATGGAAAATCTTGACAGAACCGTGAACCTTCAGGACGACAAGCATTTAACAAACCCTAAAGATGAATCACAGAGCAACATCAGTTAGAAGCTACAACTGACAAATGAAATGTCACCTGTACCGAAAAAATATCATGATCGCAGTGCCTCCTCTAGACTTTCCTTTGTAACCAAATTTTAATAGAGACAATTGAACTTCATTCTATAAAAACAGAAAACGACATTTAACAAAAGTGGTTCCCATAACAGCAGTACTTCAAACCGTTGAATAGACATTTCGATATAGATGTTTTATGTAAGAGTATTTTAGAATTCCCGTAACTGGTTGAAACATATAATCAGTAATCAATTCATAATCATCTGTAATAATTTGAAAATATAATCTCTTGTTTTTAACTGTAAACGGTGTAATATATACCTTATCAGGGTGGTAGATAATATCGGCGTGTTCTGAATAGTCCTTTGGCGGATTTCCCTCGAGAAGGAACGGTATTTCAGCCTGAAACTCGTCTCCTACGCGAATTTCTGAGTTGTAGCCAAACCCGGTACCCCCAGAGCCTCCACTGGTTGTCGACGAGCCCATAGAATCTTCTCCCTCACCAACAGGACCGCCCATCAGCTCGTCAACTCCTTCGCCCACGCGAACGGAACCCCCCTGTAACGCTACTTCTTCAGGCAAGTGATCCAACTTCACCTACAATATATATGCACAATATTTGCACGCCATGTTTGGAAATACACCGTCAAGCCAGGTCGGGAAAAAGCCTTTTTCATTGTTATTATTTATTAATAATATTTAACTATATTCCTTATCGTAGATGTAAGGCGGATTCCACGGATTTATCCAACGCTCTATACGTTAGGTTAGCTATGCACAAGCCCTTGCGGTTTGTGTTTACGATTTGTTGCCTCAGTAAATTTGTTGTTTACTACTAAGAGAGTGGTCTATTGTTAGAAGGGTCTTTCGTTCCTTTGCAAAAAGCTTACTGTTTGTAGATTGTCCAGATTACAGGTTTTCTTTCGAGTTCAGAAGTTGAAATGGATGTACCATCTTTAAAAATTCGATAGTTTAAACATTTCACCAAATAAAATCCTTACATTAAGACTCAACACCGGTCAAAAGGTTTATAAGATCATTAAAAAAGAGTAACCTGATAATAGAAAAATTACGAATCGCATTTGAAAGATTAGAAAAAAAACTAAGAAGTAACTTTTTAGATTTTTTTACTTTGTGCTTATAATTTCAATATTTATTCTCTCCTCGATAACTTAGTTTTTTTTTTAAAGTCTTTTTGTTATTTTCTAGTAAACTCTCGTTTTCTTAAAATTAAATTTTGTTAATTTTATAAGTAAAATACCTTTTAATCATTTTGCTTAATTGTTCTACATTTGCACCTTTCGTTATTTAAAAAATTGTCTTTATATATATATATAAAGTGTTGTAAAGGCGGCATTTTGACAAATGGTATATCATGGTACCTCTAATACTAAATTCGAGAAAAGTTTTATAACCCGCAAAAGGACCCTGAAAACAAAGAGCAACGACGTAAAACACTAATTCACTAACCAAAAACGTATGGTTAAAACTAACAGCTATAGAGTAATATATTCGCTTTATACTTATATCTTAAGTTATAACGAGCCAGTCTACACTTACTTCTACATCTCTAATGGAATTAATAATTGCCTGTTCGGCCATTTTCATTGGTTGAGTAGCTGCACTTCGATCCTTTCGCGGTCTTCCTCGAGCGCGTACCGGTCGTACGGTTCCGGGTTCTTTTGAAAACTTTTGGGGTGTCACAGCAAGTGTCTCTTCTTTTCGTCTTCTGCCCGAAAACAGCTCGGGTGCCTTCTCACCTCGCAACCTAGCGGACCTGTATGTGGCTGCTGGCTTCGGTACAGGAGGTACCTCATGGGTCTTCTCAGTCTTCATCCGTTTCGGAGTAGCCTTTGGGGTTGACGATAAAGCAGTCGCTTTTTTACTTGTTTGCGCAGCCTTCTTAAACGTCTGCGTCCTCTTTCTTTTCGCTGATGGTGCAGCTGTTTTATCATCTTCTGCAGCACGCTTGGCCAGCGCTTTCTCCGTAACTTGAGGCTTCAACATCGAAGCTTTCATAGCCCTCTTTCCTACAGCAGCTTGTGTTACAAGATTCTTGAGGTTGCTAGAAGCAGTATTCGACGAATTATAATTTATAACAAATTTCTTATCTGGGAACTGTTTCTTGAGTTCCTCAAGGATATCCTGCACATGTATTGATGGAGCGGTTATCACTACGTTGGTTTCAGTTTTGAGTAAATTAAAAAGGTTTGTTTTGGCTAAGTCGCCAGCTTTGTTCGTGCCTTGCGAACTGCTTACCGACATAATCTTAAAAATGACGTCATTAGCTTTATCCTCTTCGTCTGGTCCTTTTGCCAGTGAAGTAGCTTCATTTGTTTGCTGCTGATTGGGCGGTGTGACCTCAGTTACAGGTAGTTTTGTATCAGGTAGAACTACCGGCGGTGGGTTATTTTTAGGCTTTTCGACTTTTGGTTCTGGGTAGACAGACTCTTTAGAAGGCTGCATTATTGTTTGCGGGGGTGGTGGTTGTACTAGAGACGGTAGCTTTTCCTCTGGTTCATCGTGCGCCTGAGTAAAAGCTCTTGGAGAAGTTGCTACCGTCTGCGCATCGTTAGGCTTGGCCTCGCTATTTAAGGTTGTGGTCGTCATACCCTTGATGGGATAAATTGTCTTAACTGTTGTCTTATTCGGCAAAATCGCCCTTACAGTACTTTTAAAGATGGGCGGTTGCACGGTAGAAAGTGTAGAAACTGGCACAATGGTGCCAAGTGCGCCAGGTGGTGACACAAGCTGCGGAGCTGGAGGTCTTACTACTAGTGGAGTTCCCGGATTTACCACCATCCCTGGACGAATCTGGATTGCAGGATTGATTAGCGGAGACGCCACGGCCGCTAGCTGCATGTTTCCCATCGCGTCCACAAAACTAATTAAATTAGAAGATAGTGGTGCTCTAGGAATGACAACTCCAGTCACCATAAGAGGAGTTCCGACCACAGGATTTCCCAATGGCGCGTTCGTTTTTAATCGGTAAGTCCCACCTTGAACTCCTTGAACTGCTGGAACAGCTTGGACACCTTGAACAGATGGCGAGCTCGCTACAGAATTTAGGGTAATAGCCTGAGGTATGGATACAGATGTAACAGTCGGTGCAGTACTGGGACAAGAAGTCGAAACAACGGAAACCACTTTTGGAACTTCCACCGTGAGGACCCCATGCGGAGGATCGATCTTGATTGGAACCTGTGCCTGCTTCGGTAGCTCGATGTTTATCTGTGCGCCATCAGGGTTATTCGATACTACATCCAAAGAAGAATCTACTTTAATGGGCAAAGATACCTTGGGCAATTCAACTTTTATTTGTTGAGAGCTATTGGAAGCGTTGGTGAGGACAGCCAAAGGTTGCTCGACCTTATTTGGAAGCGCTGTTTTTGGTATTTCAACTCTTATTTGTCGAGTATCACAAGCATTTGCCACGATAGTCGCTCGAGGCGATTCGATCTTGAATGGTAGCGATACTTTGGGTACCTCGACTCTGATTGTTCCTGGATTTTCGGAAGGAAGTGTAGGAGGGGTGCAAGCTATTAGCGTTTGAGTGGGTACAGTTACCTCCGCGCATGACACTGCACTTACGATAGGCCCACTTGTTTGAAGAAGCACTGATTTAATATCTGACATATCAGGTTTGGTATCCGCTGCTATCTCTTTTAGCGCCTCATCGAGAATATTGACCCCGGTGTCATGATCGTGACGGCCGTTACCACCGTCTATATCTGAGGGGGGATTTTCGGCCAACAGCTTAGCCTCAGACATGGGGGCATCAGTATTTCCGGTGTCGCGCAGTTCTTTCTGCAGTTCATTTAACTGCCATTCAAGTGCTCTTTGTGTCTCGTTCTTTACTTCCATCGCGGCATAAGACACCTGCTCCATGCCTGAAAAAATCCGTGTGTTAAATACACATAAACGAACATTTATCAATTAGTATTATTGTACAATTTTAAGGACACAGTCAGGGCATCAATGGGACGGTGATTCTGTTTTAAAGTACTTATACATAGGTACAGTCACGCGAGATGCTATAAATAAAGAAATGGAAATGCAGTTAACAATATCACAGTTAAGAAGCAAAACTGCAAATGTGACTTGAAAAATACCGCTGTAAAAGTAATTTATTTAACATTTGGATAAATATTAATAACCACGCTTGAATAGGCTAATTGAACTTGCAACGTCGTAAGCTTTAACCAAGATCTAAACAAATACCCATAAACAAGTAAGGTACTGAACCAAAGAGCATTTGCACTCAATCAAGTAGATGTTAATTTTATGTGTTGCAGATAAAGTATTTTACTTCAGTCTCACAAACAGAATCTTCATTAAGCATTGCGTCCGACAGGAAGAAAGGACATCGAATTTTTCAGTGCCCCAATTTGGACATACTTGCAGCCTTTTTTTTGAAACTATTATACCAAAAATAATTTTCAGTGTTATAACGGTAGGAGGGAAGATAATACAAATTAAAGCCCGTATAGTGGTTATCCTACTTATAAATCGAATATGTCCAAACATAAAAGATAAAATCTGACAATATTTTTTAGTTGATTAAAATGTGACAAACTTAGCAAAGTTATTAATAAACAAGATGTGCACGTGAGTATTATAGTCAAAAACGAGAAATCATGTCGTTATTTGCTTTTAATTTTGTTTTTTTTTAACATGAATCGTGGTACTTGAAATCCTTATTTCATACAAAGCTTATGACATGTCAACTGATTCCAAATGGCAAATAAATCATACTGACGAGAGCTAGCAGATCAACTGCGCCCCGTATTCAACTAATCTAAAATAATCGCTTCGACTTGCTGGGAACATTAAGATTGGAATGAAAAGCCGTTTGTTGGCTGACATTAGAGAGCAAAGTTATATACAGCATAATACATATGATAAATAAACAGCAGCCATTCTTATGGATAATCTTTCATGCCGTTAAATTACTTGAAATCATCTCTTGAAAATTAGAGCATATTTGCAATAATAGCACGATCATAATTTTCTATTGAGCTTAAAAACGAACGACCTGTCATTAACCCGATCAGTTAGACAAGGAATTTGTCTGAACTAATCTTAATAATTATTACATTTAGCAATACAAAAGAGTATTTATCAATAGAAACTATCTTTTAATAAACATTTTTAGAACGCGTTATTCATTTGAGGGCATTTTAATTGAAATTTAAATGCGCATAGTAGCATGCTCCGTAAAAACAAAGTTCTAACGCATTTTTGGGTTTCTCAGCAAGCATATCACTCTAATTTGCACTTTACAAGAAACACAGATAAGAGAGGATTCGTAATGGATGCCATATTGAGTTAGCTTAGCTAAACCAAAGAGATCAAGATCGTGCTAGCCAATGTGCAGTCATTATGTAAGAATGTGCTTCAAAAGTATAGTCGAGTTCATATCGTTTCGGATGTTTCGACTTGCGCACAATGTCTGCTGCTTGATCCGATGACGTTCCACGATCATGTTGCTAGAATATGTCACAAGGACATTCATCACTTCGTTCAACAATGCAACCAAATTTTGTTAAAAAGACAATGTCGAAATTTACGTTGCTAACACTACTTGCATACACACTGTTCGCATATCATTCACAAGACGTACTAAACAGAATCATGATAATAATTGGAATAATACTAGTGGCGATCGCGAAGTATCACAAGAACACCTAACAAATCTGGAAAACGTACGAAAGTAAACGTTGAACTCTGTTAAGGCGTCTGTATTGTAACATCAACTTTTTCCGTAATATATTCGTATGCGACACATTATCGACGAATGCTTGTATTACGGAGATCCTGTAGTTGCTTTCAGGTTAGTTGCGCATACGCAGCGCTACTAGTGTTCGATAGACGTAAGGAGGGAGACAGGATAGATACCGTATAGTGCTGTGGTTTATCCCACAGAAGTGCGAACATTTTGCGGTACAGACAAGACTAGCTAATATCAAAACCAAGAAACTATTGCTGGTGGTTGTATAACATCAACTTGCCTATTTGTTGTAGTCGATAGTCTCAATTTATATAGGAATGGTGGGAAAACTCATCAAAATTATCACCAAAATGGAACAGAACGTCCGCCATCTTGGATTTGTGCGGGGCCAAGTATTTTAAAATGTGTATTGGATTTATTCGAATGAAGCGATAACCATTCCGAGCGCATAATGTGAACCACCTCAATAGCTTGTTAAGACACTAACCAAATATGAAACTCAATAATTGTAGCTAATTTCGCAACGTACAGCAACCGACTTAACTGTAGTGGAACTCCGGTGAGAGCTACGATGGCAAGGTTGCCCAATCGGAGTGTGTTACGTTGGAGCATTTACCTACGGACTCCAGAGTGCTGACCGAAGTGACTCTGAGTGAAAACGTCAGTGGAACTTACCGGATTAGGGAGAATTTCCCGGATTTTTTCGCTGCCCGCCGTAGCGATTGTTGTTGGGAGTCGTGCTAGAGACTGGCGGCTGGTTCGCAGCAGCTACATCACTTGACAGGCGAGTTTGTCAAGATTGAAAAAGCCGGCTAGTTTTTGGTAGAGCCGTGTCTGTTCTTCAGATCAGGCCTGAGAGAAGATTTCGACGTGCGACAAGTGCATGATTTACGTAAGAAACGTACAAAAAATCTCGATATGTATCGAGCTCGCCGCGCGCCCGCTTAAAGGCACCCAGCTGATGGGTCTACAGAGAGAGAAATGAAGAAGGCTGGAAAATTTGAATCAGATAGGGCGGGCAAACAGCACAAGCTGTTGTTGTGTTGTAGTGTCCGTGTGTAGTGATTGGAGTGCCATGGGAGCGCCGGCGTGTTTGTTATTGTCCATCTTTATACAGAACGTATGTGTGAACTATTGCCACTTGCAGGCAGTGTGGACGAATCAATCCTAGAAAGCCTCTAATAACTAATCGATCAGGCTGGCTTTGTTAATCCACTGTTCGGCGTTTATGGAACAATGTTTCAATGGCGATAAAGTCTAGTTTGATCGGAATGTCGCAATTACAGCACAAGTTGTGGCAGCGGCTGCTGCTTATTGCTCTTCCTCTCAAGCCAGCATCATCATTATTGTCAACACCCGTAGCAGCAGCACACGCGGTGGCAATCATCGATGTCAGCAAAATAAAACAACCGGTCTCTCATGCAACTGTTAGCCCTCTCCCACGGGAAAAGCTGTATAGAGCAAGTAATGAGTAAAACTATTATGCGCCGTCTGTCGGGTACTGATTTATATAAGTTTTAAAAAACTAATAAATCTTATGACAGTGGTGTATTATTTTAATTGATTTATTATTGTTATTAATTTCAAAGAAACAGATAATAAACCAGCGTCATGCAACGTAGTTTCGCCACTACCATCCGTATTGAACAACCTTTTCAGAGCGGATATGTCCGACTGCAGGCGATACGTTAATGCTTCAGGTTAAAATCTTATTTAACCATGTGAAGGCGAAAGAGAACAACGTATCTTTGTATCCTATCACTATCGTAAATTCAGACGCATATACATAGCAGACGGTATCAGGAATTGAACATGGAATTTGTTCGCTTTTACCTACGTAGTAATATACCCAAAATAAAATAGAACATTTCCCATCTTCGATGTCATCGGGATGAACTACATTATTAAATTTGATTTTTCAGAATATTCATTATGAGCCCGTAGTATGTAACCTAAGCAATTTGTTAGGATACTAATGAGATACTAATTGATTTTGTGAGGTACTCGCACGTTCACCGAATCGGTTGCGGTCGAAGCGCTTCACTCCTCTGTTGCGACTTCAAATGATGCTACGCATTGCCGGTTGTCTTCAAACAGAGAGATCACTCGAAAAGTCAAACAGTTTTCACTACGACCGAATCCAGTATTCGGATCATAATCTAGCAAAAAAGTCCACGAAAATTTTCAGTGCCTATTTTGCCAGGCGCCTAGACGCCGCTAGCTAGAAATCTTCCTAAGGAAAAAGGAATTTTGAATCAATAATGCGATACAACTGCGCAGAACGGTGTTGTAGTTTGCAAGAATCTAGCGAACGTGTACGCTTTGAAATGGTGGTAGGTAGCCATAAAAAATAATCTTGTTGAGGCACAGTGTATCCGAGTTACTACAAAAAGACAACGCTTGTTTTACAACGTTTTCTTTATTCCATTTTCAAATATATACATTTATGGCACAGCCGGTACAACCTTGTTAGGGTTGACAATTTACCCTAATCTGCCAAGCCCCTGTATCCGACGTGGCTTGCACTCAGATGGCCGTATTTTCAAAATAGTTCGCATCCATTTATTCATTCGTAAGCTATTTTGCTGAAGCAGATTTGTATCGTATTCGTAATACACTGCCTGTTAGTTCTAGTGTCGACTGTTATAGTGTCGATACTGTGCTCTCTGCATGGTAGACATACTCATCAAATGAAGTATGGTATTTCCTTCTCAACTATAGGGAACGAATCACTACTTGAAGATATCTTTTGATATGATAAGGCGCATTATTTCATTGGTTCCCTCGATTATGGGATGCGCCCGACAGTCTCGGAAGTATTGCTGCACAGGAAATTCTTTGATAAAGCCATATCCGCCCATTAACTGCATTGCCTTATCTGTAATCTAGAAGAAAATGAAATTGCTTAATTCCTATTTGCCTATTATTCCTAATTGCCTATTTTTTTTGCCATTGTTAGCACATTTCAACGCCTCAAAACTCCCACTAAAGGTCTAAAGCTAATGGCGTGTGACCTGCGAGATCGGCTTACGCCTCACGTCAACGCGCAATCGATTGACAGGTATGAGTTAGTATTGTTTCGAATATATTACGTTTGAAAAGCGCATTTAAGTTTATCAACAATTGTATTGTGAGTTGATTTTAACAACAAACCATTTCGAGAATCACCGAGTCTCAACTGAAAAATGAAATTCACCCTGATGGCCTTTGGGGCTTTGCTCTTAACGCCATCTGCTACGACAATGAAATTATTGTTACGGCTTCTATATCCTCTTACCTTCCTGTAACAGTTAGATTTGAAGCGACAAGTATGTATCCTAGTGAACTGAAAGGTGAGTTATTATGGCCTTACCTGAAAACACGTCTCCGTGGCAAAGTACTTCGCCATGGCACATAGTTCTGTTGTGCTGGGCCGTTCTTCCTGGGCTGCTCGTGCAGCCTCCCGAACCATCCAGCGAGAGGCCTGTAGCTGAGTCGCCATTTCAGCGATGCGAAACTGGTTGAACTAGATTGAAAGTTAATAAAAACTTCTATTTGAGTGAAGTGATAACTTTCGTAATTCGTCGTTGTATTACACATCCATCTGTTTAATAGTTCTAGGTTAACAAAATCAATTAAACTATTTTACAGACGTAAGTTTTAATTTTAGCTGAACTGACGCCGTAGTTGTGCTTGTGAGTTCCAGTTTGTTAATAAAGTAGAGTGGACACCTTTGGTACCTTTGTAAATAGCAATTCGATTCAACTGAAACCCCTAACTTGCCCACCGGTTATTATTAACTAATTGTCAATTCACTATAAAAAGAAAAAAGACCGTAGAAATATTACGTAATAGAAGCCGTTATTCGGGGCCAACGTAGTACAAACGCTGTTAATATATTATACCTGAAAATCAGAAATAGCCTTTCCGAATTGTTTGCGTTCCTTGATATAGTTGACGACAAATTCGATGCTACCAGCTGCTGCTCCCACAGAACAGGCGGCAATATTTATTCGACCATTATCCAGTCCTTTCATCGCGATCGTAAAACCCTGGCCCTCATCACCGAGTCGGTTACTTACGGGAACTCTACAGTTTTCGAATATAACCGCTCGTGTTGGGTGTGAATTCCAACCCAGCTTGTCCTCATTTTTACCAAACGAGAGACCTGGAGCGCCTTTCTCAACAGCGAGACAAGTTATACCTGCCGTAGCAATACATTTGTGTGAGATACGCAGACCCAGCCTCTAATCGGCTCGTTTACTTTTGCAGATGCTTAAAAAACGGCACGCTTTATGTGTATATAGACAAATATTGTCAATATCATATTTGAAATTGCAAGCTAAAAACAGCTGTAACCATGGAAGATAATACAGCGTACAACGAAGATCATTCGTTTACTGTCTGTACACGTCTAGTCGCTAACACAGACGGATGAACAATGAATTATTTTCTGCCCCTTCGAGCTGTATACCTTTAGGACCTTGGCCACCAGTGCGAACCATGCATACATACAAGTCGCTCTCGCCTCCACCAGAAATGAAGGCCTTATTTCCGTTTAGAACGTAGTGGTCGCCATCACGGACGGCTTTGGTGGTAAGGGCTGCCGCGTCACTTCCACTGCCTGGTTCAGTCAAACAATACGAGCTGCAAAATTCCATGGATGCGAGTTTGGGAATCCTGGAATTGAAATATACTCGTCAGCCTATCTAACCTTGTGCTACAACTAATTAGATTAACAACGTCCATTAACATCTAATTAAATAAATTAGTTACTTAAATACCATTTAGATCTTTGTTCCTTGTTACCGAATGTATCGACCATCCAAGTAGCCATATTATGGATGCTGAGGTAAGCTGCCGTCGACGTACATCCTCTTGCTAGGGCTTCGAAGATAACTGCCGCGTCGAGGTTCCCTAGACCGGAGCCGCCAAACTCTTCGCGAGCCCGGATAGCACCGAAACCAAGTGCCGCGGCCGCACGGAGTGCTTCCCTAGGGAAGATATGCTAAAGAATGTGAACAGATAATAATTATTCATTTCAATGATTAACAAGTTTGTATTAGAGAATTAATTCAGCCAGGTCAGATCATTAGCGAAATGTAATCGGGTAAGAATATGCTAACGGCACTGATCGATTTCTCAGAGTGTCTATTTCTGTTTATAAAGCAAATAAAGAGCTCACATCTTGATCCCACCGACGCATATTAGGCAGCCAGTTGTTGGTTGTAAAGTTCCTAGCGATGGTTTGCATTTGGAGTTGCTCCTCATTTAGACCTACTCTATCTGTAATAAGGAAAAAACATTCGTTAAGCTGGCAATTATTGATTATTATGAATAGTTATAATAGATATGTTTATGTATAAATAGTACAATGTACATATGCATTAAACTTCGTCTAAGAATTCTCCGTTTCTGTGTATGTATGTGTGTGTCTGTGTGAATTTTGAGAACGTCATCTTCGCATTATTAAAGTTACCCTTCATACAAATTCTGAACTTACCGTCGAGGGAAAAGCTTGAAGAGGGTCTCGTTTGTTGACGTTTTACATTGCTTCTACAAAGCATTAGCCGAGATGGTCGCGTGAGCAGGCACGTTGCCATCTGACGAAAAACAAAGTATACTATGTTTACAAACTTTCCTGTATAATAATTGAATTATGTAAAAACTGCTACTTCGATACTTCGCTTAACATGTGCTAAACTATCATTGCAGATAGTTCTATTCACCCAAGGGTCACCATTTAACGCAAACATGGAAGGCTTCAACTCAGGATCTAAATCGCTCATAGGCTCGCTTCATATGTTCCTTTTGTAACTGTGCGAACGTCTCATGGGGACACGAGTGAGCGAGTTGACATTGTCAGGAGAACTGGCTAAACACGAACTTCAAAAGTACCTTATATAATAAAACAGCGGATTCGTACCCGGGCTGTATGTGTGGGCCAAATGTGCTCATCTTAAAACTTTAGAAAAAAAAGCATTCAACGCTGCAGTGACCGGCTAGTTTAAAAGAACGCACCATTCTACTAGAAGACGTAAGCCGTTAACTTTTAGACGCTTATGTTTTGTACGGCCCTACAAAAAAAATGTAAACGTGCTAATAATAACAAAATATTTTTCTAGATAAGTTCGTTTTTCTGGCAGAGGAACGGTGGCATGGCGTTCCCTTTATCCGCCACTACATTCAGAATGCAAATATTAGCCAAAAAATTGCTTTTACTCGTTCTGAAGCACCCCCTCTGAATTAGGAGTAAGCTAGCGATCAGTCCTGCGGTCGTTTTCTGCGCTGATGATAACATTTTACCATCAAAGAAGAATCAAGATCACATGCCATTTCATTTTGAGAGAATGGAGAAACCAATGACAACGATAAGCGGTGATCTGGGATGGTTATAGTGCCCTCAGAGATTATTTGTCTGATTTTATGTACTGTAACACGTACCTGAGATTTTCGTGAACAATCCAATACATGGTAGGTTTGCCCACATAAAATTTCTTTGCTAGCGGCCTGATCAGAATGGCCGTTGGAACTTTCTTAGACGGCCTGACCGGCTTTCAAGTATGTTTCGGTGTTTTTTCACTGTTTCATTGATTTCCTTTCAAATTGCAAAGAACGATTCACTATTTTTTTGCCATTCGGACTGTTCATATGTCATCGAGTTAATTCTCAATTCAATAGTTCTCAATGACTCAAGAGAATCCAACAGGTCGAGTTGAAGTCTGAAGCTCCAGTTCAGTTGCCTCAGTTGCCTTTCAAGGTACTTTGCTGGAGTAATAACGTCTCATGCACGTTTTACAAGCGTAAGTATTTATCTTAGGGACAGAGATTTGTTTATTATGAACAAACATCCCCAAGCATAGTACTCACAAAAGCGTGCCATGTAATTCTTACTTATATTTTTGTCAGTTCACATAGTTGTGTTACTTACATTTCTTTCATACTTCAATGTATGTTCCAGCGTAACACGGAACTTGCTGTACCTAGCATAACACTGAATATTCAAATGATATAACGGCTTCACAGAAAGTTTCATCAAATAACCAGCGTATTACAACATTCATTTTGTACAACTTTTGCTCAAAGCTTATAAAACTCTTCAATATATATCTGAAATAAGTCAAAACAGTCAATTTTTCTAGAGGCATTTGATAGGCAGCCCATTGAACAAGATAGCGAGCCTACGTATGCTTCATGAATTACGGTATCTGGGCGTTAAACGACAGAGCGAATTTACGTGCGGAGAGGGAATCAGAACCTTTTAGCAACTTTTTGAACGTTTTTCATTTATGTATGGTAAAAAACGACTAAGTTGGCCTGATATAGCACATAGAATGTATTTATCAAATAAGTAAAACAGGTAAAATGCAAGCGCCTTGCACTCGATGATGAAAAAATGGCTTGTCCTTTTCGCATTGTACGTGTTCCATTGTAGACTCTAGGCTGAATGATTTACAACACATGAATGGTGGTAGCTATTCTTGTACAAAAACTGATTCATGTAGGAGCCATATTACCATTCATCCACTTGCCTTTCTTATGTATCTTACGCGCTTGAAGAAATCCAATTTCAGGTATGTTCACATAAGCATAAATCTGCTACACAAAACCAGGGGAGACACAAACTGAACGTCGACAACAAATCATGTATGAACAGAGCAAATGCAAATGCAACTCGTTTTATAACTCGGCAATCTGTCAGTCTTGAGATGTGGTCATACACCAAAGCACCGGTATGAAGCATGCAGCTTATACGTATAACAGCTACGTGGTAAATGTATACATTATACTATGTTTTAGAGACATAGTTCTTACGGCGCCGTCCTTACTGTTCTTTTATCTAATTATTCGTGTTGTTGTTGCTGCCGTGGATGCTACCGCCGTCGCCGCCGCCGCTGCTATCGCCGTCGATGGCAGTATCGTCATAGCGCTAAGGAAAGCGGAATTCGTGTTGGTAGAAACAGGTTGCAACAGACAGTTATGGTGCTTAGAAAATAGTCTAGCCAACTTGAACCAGACATCTCACTCTGGGAGATAACGCTGAACATTGGCGCATAACAAGATAATGATTCCGTGGATAATTCGTTCCATTAGAACGTCCGCAAATAGCTGTTTATATGATTGGCGAACTGAATATTTTCTGTAAGTCGTACAGTCATATTTGTCAGAACTACTAATAGCTTCATGTTCAATCAGATGCGGTCATTGCGCAGAGTGTGCGCAAGCAATGGTAAACGTATCATCTAGGTGACTTTATTTATGCAATCACTTCGCCAGAATAACTGCCAATAGAATCAGTTATCTATTGTGGGAGAAAATGGAAGTGAATGGACGAATTATATAAGAAGCCGGTACAACAGAGGGTAAAGGGAACAGGAACCCCAATTTTTCCTAAAAGAGATTAAGTTACTTACATTCACAGCAACGGGGTGGTCCGGCTCAGAGTAAACGGTATTTTAGTAAATCAGTCAACTTGATTCGGCCATTTGAAAAGATTTGGGTTAGAGAACACGCTGAAAGTCTAAGGAAGTAATACAGACGCCATGAAAAAGATACAGCAGATTGGCTTGCAAATTAATAAGCAGTGTAATTTAATCGATGTGATTAACTTTAAATCATTTCATAGAGGGTTTGCCTGGACCAACCGAATATAATCAAATTAATAACTACTGGTTATAATAAACAGTTGTGCTTTAGTTGAAAATTGCTTAATTAGATAGGCAGAACAACAGTATAGCACAGCCTCTTTGTAGTGGTTTGATATATTACAGAGGAGGTTTATGTTTACATTGATTCAGCTAAAAGCTGTAGATCACATTTACATACTCAAAAAAAAAAATTTTAAAATGTCATAACCCGTTACAATAAGAGCATGCGATGCTCTTGCAGAAATCTGATGGTATGATATAGTTACATTAACTACTTGTGTTTTAGCCTACTGAATTTTAGAAAATACTTATGCAGTAATCACGGTTTTTCCATTAAACATCTTATTATAGACATTTGTTGATGAATCTTATTTTCCCCACTTAAAAAAACTCAGCTTTATATTATTAGGACACGAACTTGCCGAAGGACACAAAGCCGGATATAGCGGCCTGATTTCAAGGACGATATGAAATGACTTGAATAGGCAATGAAAATCGAATGAAAATAGGGATATTTGGTGGGCAAAGTGAACTTACTCTGTTATATTTCATAAAAATTGTAAAGTATGAATGTATAGAGTAAGATTGTAAGTGATAACTTTATAGCAGTTTAGCAATAAATCGAAAAAAATACGTTTAATTACTATTAACACTGAACAAGAATTGAGACGTACGTCTTGATGAAGCGTCTTTTCGCGCTCAGATCGTCGTTCTAAATGGCTATAAAATTTATGAACGTTACTACCATGCAAACGCGCTTGTACCATTGTTGCAGTAAAATTCTATACGCGGGCTGCACGTTTCGCACTATAGTATGATACTGTATTAGTCATGGACTTTGGTTGCGATTCTGTATAGGCAACTTACGTTGCGACATTTTAGAAATTGTAGAATCTATCCTTACCTGATCAAGAAAATGAAAACTACTGATTCAGCATTGATCCTTTTCGACACTAAACACAGTGACTGAGGACGCTTCCTAATTTCCCCTTAAGTGCTTATGATAACGAATGACAGCAGCGTCGCCCTTCGCTGCTGAGATAGGGCACTTGTAGTGAGAATAGTTCCATTAGCCCATGGAGACTGCATTGACCGTCCATTTTCAACAGCGAAGCAACTTTTTAATCTAAGTGGAGGTTCAATCGAACGACATTCCGCAATTCCTAATTTCCATCGATAATTTGAACAGAAACTTCCTGTCTTTGTCAAAATTTGGCTGATGTTAGTTTTCAAAAGGATTGTTTTTTCCATTGCCTATAACGTAATGCGCACTATTATAAACATGCCAGCAAAACTTACCATCTTCAATATACTCTTCGCACTAAAAAATTAATGCATCCTCAAACGTTACCAAGTGCCTTTCCACTTTGTGTTTGCGTATTATATTTAAAAATGTTACACAAGTGTGCCCCCTCCCGTATGTGCGAAAATAGTCGGACATATTAGTACTACTTACGGCAGGAGCTTCAAGTGAGGAGACTGCCCAAGTACTTCAGTTAAAGATGACAACCTCTGAAGATACATTTCAACCACGTACCTCGCGTGGAATCGATGAGGACCCTTTGAATGTATTTCCGGGAGAAAACGACCGGCAAAGAGTTCCTTCTTTTAATGGAAACCTCAAGGCATGCGACTATCAGAAAATATTTTCACTCGATAAGATTTACTCAAAAACTAAAAACGTGGATCAAGCAAATGAGGTGGAGAGCACAAGTCACACAAGACAGAACTCGTTTTCGTTTACATCTCACTTATGCGCAATAACAGCACTTCACACGTAATTGCTACGGAATTGACAATTAAATGGAGGCCTGCTTATTCTACGTGTATGCGTTGTGTCTTCGTCTGCCAGCTGACGGGTTCGGAAATTGTTGAAAAATTACATCGTTATAATTCTATAATACATCCGGTGATCAGCGTAGAGCACAGAGGGAAGTTAAATCCTTCGAAATAATTGTCATAACATTGGTGTTTTCTAATATAGATAACCAGATAGCTCCATCTGAAATAAAAAAAAACATACATTTTACACTATTTAATTTCGTTTATGTGGCCCACCTGATAGAAGAATAGGGGGCAATAGGTATCGCTAAAACAGTCTTTCACACACTGAGCGTCGTAGGGTCATTCAGTCGTATTCACTAGACAGTGCTCAAAAACAACCGTTTATTTACATGCACTGTTATCGATTCGATATCCCATATTTCCAGATCCATTTAAATAGATGTGTCTGAAATCCTGTAATGGTTTGTGCGGATGTGCTCTTCGAGGAATTACATTCTTCCTATTGTGCAATTCTTGTATCGATTAAATTGACAAGTATTTACTACTATGTTTTTTAAAGAATACATATGCTAAATAGTAAGTAATAGTAAATAGTAATTATTAGACGGAAAAAATCCCCATGTTAATGGCAAATAGGGGTGGCTGTTGCTATATTAGATATTTTATAACGGTTGGCTTGGCAGTTTGGGCGTCACGAGCGAACTTCGGACGCAGCCTGCTAGTTGGAAGTGTTCGATATGACAGTTCTATCGTAAAAAAAACACTATCAGCTACGTAAGTATAGGTGGTACGTAGTTTCTTTTCTGGCTAACATAAGTAAGCGCTATTTGAGAATATCTCTTGATATAATGAGGCGCATCACTTCGTTAGTTCCTCCAATTACGGGATATATTCGACCGTCGCGGAAATACTGTTGTATTGGAAAATCCTTGATGAAGCCATATCCGCCCATCAACTGGATTGCGTTGTTTGTAATCTGCAAGAATACAAATATTATTAATTAGATAAGCCCATACGGTAAGCAACAACAATGTTTTGATAGTGGTAGGTTTGTTGTTGTTATTGTTACAGCATTTTTCCTCAATTTCTTTAACAATATTTTTCAAGTTTCAATTTTTCCGTTAGAACCCCACGAAGACACTGATGCTAGAGTAGCTGAGTTGACGCTCACCAACGAATTAGAATAATCATATCCAAAGGTTTAACGAACGCCGACATCGTACCTCAAAGCAGGTTTCCGTGGCAAAATATTTAGCCATAGCACATTGAGCTGTGGCATTGGGCAGCTCTTCCTGCGCACACCGCGCGGCTCCGTGTACCATTAAGCGACTCGCTTGCAGTTTAGTCGCCATCTCTGCTATCCGAAACTGATTAAACTGTATCGAAATCAACAGAAGAGTTTCGGTTCCGTTAGATGTACGATGCTCCGTTTGTTCATATATATTGTATATCTACATAGGGCCACATTTAACCGTGTGCATGAATAATATAACATATCAACTACGGTTATCACAAGTTTTTCCTACTATTTTACCTGAAATTCAGCAATGGCCTTTCCGAATTGTTTGCGTTGCTTGATGTACTCTACGACGAACTCGATGCTTGCGGCGGCTGCTCCCACAGAACAAGCAGCCATATTCAGTCTACCATTATTTATTCCTTTCATCGCGAAAGTGAATCCCTGGCCTTCTTCACCTAATAAATTGGCTACTGGTACGCGACAGTCTTCAAAGATCACAGCTCGCGTTGGGTGCGTATTCCATCCCAGTTTTTCTTCACTTTTACCAAACGATATACCAGCAGTATCCTTCTCAATTACCAAACAGCTGATGCCTGCCGTTTTAATAGATGATCGTTAGTTGAGCACAAACGCTTTCATGCACTCCAGAACCTTAAAATTGTCGAGGCTTTATGAATTAAGGCCATTTTAACCTATTCGTTGCTAGTGGCCGAAGATGCTATCATTTTTAGTTATGACTGAATAGGCAATACAATTATTCAACTGTGGGTACGAACAAAAAAGTCACCGTCTTTCTTACCGTCACATTCATTTCGTTTCTTTAAATATACCAGTCTACGGACTGCTGGTTTAAATACTAACCTTTGGGACCTAGACCACCTGTACGGACCATGCACACATATAGATCACTTTCGCCTGCCCCGGAGATGAAGGCTTTACTTCCATTTAGAATGTAGAAATCGCCGTCACGGACCGCCTTGGTAACAAGTGCTGCTGAATCACTTCCACTACTAGCCTCAGTCAAACAATAGGAACTACAGAACTCCATACGCGCGAGCTTCGGAACCCTAAAAATGCAAGAGTGTAGCATACGATATATAATTCACTACTCGCATTGATGACAATATGAGTATTTGTTAGTAGATCATGCAGCTAATTACCATTTAGCCCTCTGTTCCTCATTCCCGAATGTGTCGATCATCCAGGTAGTCATGTTATGAATACTGAGGTAGGCCGTTGTGGATGTACATCCCCTAGCGAGGGCTTCGAGGATGATGACCGATTCGAGACATCCTAAACCCGAGCCACCAAATTCTTCCCTCGCTCGAATCGCTGCGAAGCCAAGAGACGCTGCCGCACGCAAAGCTTCTCGGGGAAAGATGTGCTACCGAAAATCAAAGCAAATTTTCTCCATTGTGTACCTCAACCATCCTAATACACAGCACACGATGCTTCTCCATTACTACATTAACAGGCTTTCGGACCGCATAGAATTGCTATACAAATTTCTTACATTACT